>NW_020799128.1:164040-181687 GCF_003259725.1 Athene cunicularia | reverse complement strand
CGGTGAACGGGCAGCACCGAGTCCGGTACCGCCGCGACACGACGCCACGCACCCCCCAGCTCCACGTGGCCGTTCTCCTCGTCTTCGGCTGCAAGAGCCCCAGCGCGGCCCCTGCGGAGGCGAGGGCAACCCTTGCGATGACCCTGCAAAGCGAACCGGGCCGGGCAGGGCGGGCAGAGGTGCTGTAACCTGTTCGCTGCCCTGTCCAGGGCTCCCACCACCACCACATTTTCCGAATCCTATCCTTTTGTAGCCTGAGGCTTTCCATAAGCTAGCAACCCCTTCCCAAGAAAATGCTGTTCACTTAAATCCTGACACTGAAAACTCAGTAAAGGTTTCCTTAAAAAGCCCAGAAAAAACATTAGCGTACATTGGAAAAAAAAAAAAAAAGACAGGGGAGCAGTAGATTTTGAACTTGCTGCTGGAAGAACCCAGCTGAACACAAACAGCAGGAGGTCACCGGTCTAAGAAACATTTCAAAGTTCTAAGCCGTTACCGACAGCCTCCTCTGCTCCTGCTGAGGACATCACAGGAACAACCCAAGGGGGTTAGTCCTGGTGCTTAGGCCTGGCTTGTGCAGAGCAGCAACCTCCAACCACGCTGCTTGATGCTTCATTTCCCCTTCGCCAGCCGTGAAGATGGAGCGGGGCTGACTTCAAACTCTGATTTTTGGGTTTTTTCCACTTCCACATCTAATTAGGAAGCTGAATGCCTTGTGGCAGTGGAAGCTGATTTCCCAGTGAGAAGGGAATTCCTAATCCGCTGTAATAGTGCGGATCTGGAAGGTGATCATCAGAAATACACACGATACACGCTGGCAGAGCTCTCCTCGCTCTGGCCACCGCTCAAACCCTGTTACTGCTCTGCCAGGCACACCCGAGTCATCTGCGGCTTCACCTCTACACTGGGGGTTTCTTTGCTGCCCTGTGGGAGCTCCCAGTTTGTGACTTCTTACCACTCATGGAATTTCTTGTATTCACTACAAACCTAAAATAGAGTTGCCTGAAGACAAATCAAAAGGACCCTACTACTTGTAATGAGGGATGCCCCAGACCTGAAGGAGCACGGACAGGCCTTACAAGCACCCCCAAAATACGTAGTTATGTCAAATTCGCAGCAACTACCAGACTTTACAACTTAAGCATGGTACAAGTTTGATGCTATAAAAAGGAATCCCTCAAACTGAAGCCAACTCATCCATCAATTATCTACTAATCTGGAGCAGATTCCTCAGATTTTTACACGTACTGAAATTTAGCTCCATGTGTTTAGTCTCAAAGTGGTTATTTAAATTTTTCCCCATAAAAGCCAGTATTTACCCCCTATATAACCCGCTCCTTTTTGCGAGGTTTGCTGTACGTACAGTACATGGGTTTACCACCATAGGTCATGCAGACGTAGATGCACAACTTGCAACCAAATGGAGAAGTGTGAAAACAGCCTCCCCAACTGGCTCTCACAGGTGAGCCTTTCAGAAATTTAACAGAAAGGGGTCACAGTTAGGAAAAAAAATGCCCACTTCCTTCTCTACGCTCAACGTAGTTCACTTGAAATAGAAGTTCTGGCTAAAGTCCTGAATTTTAGATAGACTGCAAACTATCACCTCCTGGGAAAGAGTGTGTTTTGTGATCCCCGATAGAAGGTATTTTGAATATTAACATCGGGTAACGTGAGCCACTTCTTCCCGCTGCTAAGCGGAAAGTACCTGCTCCAAAAATGCTGTCAGCGAAGGCTGTGGCTGTCGGTTGCTTCACAGCGTACACTCCAGCCTTATCAGGAGCCTGCCTTCTAGACAAACAGGCTAATTCCTCCTAGAAGCATGGAATGAGTCACTTCCTGACAAAAAGTCCACCTGTGAACAGTTTTAAGATCAGAGTTTGAAGAGCTGTAATCAACTTTGCCTGTGAAGGAGTGCAAGAACAGTGCTCCAACATGAATGGATTTCGTGTGTCTTCTCTGATGGGTGAAAACAAAAAGAGGCTGAATGCCAGACTGTAATTTTGCACTTATCTATGGCCCAGCAAAAATACCAAAGCACTTTTTTTTCTTTAAAAAATACCAGAATATTTCCAAGCAGTCATTACTATTTTAAACGTAATAACTGCAATTTATAGAAACACTTTGGAGTCAAAACCCCCTGCTGACGTGAGCGTTAGGGTAGAGCTCAGCTTCCCAGCGCCCAGGCAAGGAGCTCTCCTCAGAACAGGAGCTGCAGGCCCCTCGCACCAAGCCTGGAGCAGTCATTACTACGGTGCCCTCCTGGCCTCAGTGTCTGTGAAGGCGCAAGGTTTTCTGGGCGAGAGGAGGAGCTGGGATACCTCTCACTAAGAGGGATCCCTTCCGTGAGTGAAGCTGTTACAGACAGAGCTTGGAAGGCTCACGCAGAAGCTCCTAATGATTTGGGCAGATGATTTTACCACTCCGGGCCATCACAGTATTAGAGTTTATGGTTATTGTTAATGTTGTCGATACAGCTGGGGTTTAGTTTTTTCCCCAAGTGAGAACTGGCACATAACCACCTCCTTCTGCCTTTGTTTATCCAGAGTTGGAAAGCCCCCCAACTGCTTTATGCCACAGAAATGCAACCACTGCCCTACAGAGCTTACTTACGTACTAGTGGGACCCAACAGATAAAAGCTGGGATGTGAGCATTATGCACTTCTCTCTCCACAACGGAGCTTGAGGAACTTGAGGACACACAGGACACAGGCCAGACATGGAACCTCTTCAGTCACAAGATGCTTCATCTTCGGCCTCAGTACATGCAGGCTTAATTTGGTCCTATTCGTACAAATCGAAACCCCACTAAAAACAAGACTGGAAATACAAATACAACAGCAGAACTGGATCCCTACTGTACCTGGAAGAAATTAGTACTGCTTAACTGAAGAATAAAGACCACATTTTTGAGAGATACGTTTTATTAAACATGCAAAACAGCTACTTTGCTGTTTAAGTTTTGGCTTGTATAGTGCCTTAAATTGACAAATTAGCCCTAAAAAACTCTGAGAAACTAGAAACACTCCTCACCATTCTATGGTTTGCTGACAAAGAAGGACATGGCAGTAACATTTGCACAAGCTCTCTTTTGGACAGTCTGAGCCTACCTCGAGGGGAATTTTGTCATCGATGTACTTGTGTGATCAGACACTACGTACTCATAATAGGGTAAAGAAAACATGGTAATTTCAAACCAATTTCCAAATCCTGAGCGGGTTATTTAAATGACTAAGTTATTAATCTCCATGAAAGCTGAAGAAATACTTCGCTAAATTATTTATTTTCAGATTTCTAACAAGTAATACGAAGTTTATGGCAACCATATGCTCATCTGCATGCTACAGGAAAGATTCCACTGGCTTAACTGATCCTGTTCAGGGACTCAGTGGAATTACACTGGCCAGGAATGAAAGAGGGGAACATACCGGAGGCTCTCAAATCCTTGCACACAGGGAACCCGACTATAACCATAAGCTAAATAATGCCCACAAACGCAGCTCGACTGTGGCAGCACAAAGAAGTAGTAGCATTTCCACTAGCAAAGCCACCTGCTAAAACTAGGCACCAGGAAGAAATGAAGACCTACAAGCACAAGTAAACAGAAGTACTTGCAAAGCCTGATTTACGTATTTCAATTTCAGAACAATAAATATTTCTCTTCCCATAGTCTCTAAAACTGGAACGTGTGTTCTGCTCTGCCACGTCCTCCCTCGCTCAGCCAGGCCACGTTACACACACGCTGCACTCTTTGCCTCTGCAGAAGGAACAAACAGGATATGGCATAAAGTAAACACATTCATTTTCTTTGCTATCCTACAAATGTAATTTGTGCCCTTAAGCACTGCACATTCATCTTGATGTTGGAGTATTACGTTGAGAAATAATCTTTTGCAAGTTTAAACAGACCACTAATGGTGGCTGAACAACTTCACTTCTAAATAAGCCAATTAGTCTCTCTACTTAGTAAAGCTGATAAGGATCATCTTTTTCTAAGATTTATTTTAAAAGATACGATTTTTACAACAAACAACTCAGATTTTTTTTCTTTCTGTTGCTATTGTTTGCACAGTGGTAGTGAGCAAGTAGGTAACTTTCCAGAAGTGATGGCAATCAAAATGAACAGATGGAAGTTATGGGTTACTTTTCACACAAAAAAAATTGATATGAATTAAAACCTTTTTAACCAGACTTGATAAAATGAACATTCCTGAATTTCCCAGTTGTAGAGCATGGGCAGATAGTCCTGCAAGCCTCCTAAGTAGGTTTGGGAGAATAAACATTTAGTATTTCTATTGCACAAAAAGCAGTCAAGGAACTTTACTTCTGCCTTCTTTTCTTTTCAGTCTTGATTTTTTTTAATGAAAGAACAAAGGAAACACATCACTGTTTTTAAAGCCCACCATTTCTTTCTTAAGACACAGTACAAAACAGAGCAAAAGAATTCTTTTCCGAATACAGGGCATTTAATAAACTAGTCAAACTGCTTAAACTGATGATACATTTTCACAGATAAAAGTGCAACAGTTCTCCTGAAAAGAAAGGCAAATTTGGTTGTTCCTCAGCACAAAAAAGATAGTTGACGTACACCAAGAGGTAAATACTTGTTTGGCCGTAGATGATGTCAGCTCAAGTAGAATTTGCTTCTTTCTCCATATCATCATCGTCATCAACAACCTGAAATCAAATCCAGAAGTAGCTGAGGTGAACAGTTTAAACTCTCAGTCCCACAGGACTGCACAGAGGATTTATTACACTAAATCCTTGCTGGACCCAAGGAGAAGAGCAGTTAGTTATTCCATAGCGCTGAATGACAAGGGTCACACGAAGAAGGTAAGAAAAACTTGCAACGTGGCTGAAATAACAGGAGCTGGTCAAGTTATTACAATGGCCACTAGAATAGTGGCATATCAGACTTTTAATGAGAAATCAAAAGAATCTGCATTTTAGGGGAGAAAAACTTGTCCCTTATTATCACATAAAGTCACCAAAGCATAAAGATAACAATCCCTGGCAGATGCAGTGTCCAGTCCCGGGCTCCTCAGTAGCAGAGGGTCGTGGGCTCATTGGAGAGTGCCCAGAGAGGGATGCCCTCCCTCAGCCTGCTGGCAGAGCTGCCCTGAACGCAGCCAGGACACGGTCGGGCACCGTGGCCGGAGCGGCCCAGCCCAGCAGGCGCCGGGTCCCCTCCTGCACAGCTGCTTTCCAGCCAGGCAGCACCCAGCACACTTCGGTGCCTTGGGTTGTGCAGAGCTCTGTATCATTTGCTTCTGTACAGCCTCTGACTTGCAAAAACTGCTTCTATACATCCTGTACTTTCGCTTAAATTGCCAACCTCTCCAGGCTGGAAAGGGACAAGGCCCTGTTCCACTGAAAAGAAAACGGCCCTTATCTCTCAGTCAACCCACCTGTTCCACACCTTCCACTTCAGGGATGTAGAACTGGAGCATGTTCTGTATCCCGTTCTTCAGGGTGATGATGGAACTGGGACAACTGGTGCACGAACCCTGCAACTTCAGCTGCACAATCCCATCCTCAAAGCCTTTATAAATAACATCACCGCCATCTTCTTGCACTGTCGGCCTGATGGAACACAATGTTCAATTAAAAGCAGATCTGGCCGAAATATGTTGCCTTCCAAATATCTTGAGTAAAGCTAGATTTAATACACACAAAGGACTGTCGAGATATAGTAACTAAAGCCCTCTTCCTCTACAACCACCTGGTTCATATTTCCAACAACTCATACTTTGCTGGACTCTCTCACATTGACAGCTACTGGTTTTCTGTAGGACGTTAAGTAAAACAGATCTGCAATGAATGCAGCAGCACACGACGGAATCATTGAAATTCTCGGGGTGAGCACCTCCGAGTGAAGCCTGAGCCTGCGGACAAACCACTTGGCTTTGAGGCCCTCTCCACGTGGAACAGCAATTGCCTCAGTTGCGTGCCAAGGACAATAGGCGTGTGCCCACCACACCACGCCTGTGCATCTGCTACCTGCCCAGGGACTGCGATAACAAGTCCTTAAGTGCTTCCATAAATAAATACCCAGTTCACCATAGTTTACACAGGACAGAGAAAAGCTCCAGCTATAAAAGATTAATCCTGCTAACGGGTGAAGAAACCAGTGTTTGATAAGATCACATCCCAGTACTATTAGCATTTCTGCAGCCTGGTCTCCTTTTGCAAGCAACAAATGCCCAGCATTGTAACTGTATCCCCATAGCAACATTTTTCCAGACCAAAAACCATCAAGTTACTCTAACAGAAGCTCTTTATACTGATTTCCAAATAACTCTTTTGAGAACTACACTCCTAAGAGAATCATCTATGAATCTAACGTATTTATTAACAACTCACCATGGCAAGTTATCTCCATTACAGAAAGCCAAAGAACATAACTAAAAATTCAGGTTTTCTTACTTGAAATTAACTTTTTTAACACACTACAGGACATTTCTTACGTACATTCCCTCCATCCTGCACCTTCTGACAACTTCTTTGCATGCATTTTTGACCGACTAAACAATAAATGCTCTGTATGTACCACTGGTTTATATATAGCTTCTGTAAATACTCTGCTATAAAATGAACTAAGATACTCTGCTGCTAATACTCTCATCAACAGCTTCTTGGTCCACCAAGGGGTACAGGGGGAAGGAAATGAAAGAAAGGAAAAGGTGGGAAAAACCAGATCTGGGCAGAAATTCTGTGACCACTATGAAAGGCCACTGGGAAATCAAGGACTAACATACCAGAGGGAGCTTAAACGGCCACACAGCCAGCAAGAGCAGGGCCTCCCGAATGTGGCTGTCACAGCTACATACAACAGTAACTCGGGTTACACATTTTTAATGTTTAGTACATATGCTTGGGTAAACTGTTCCAGCTTATTTCTGCTTTTCTCCCTCCTTCCTTTCAGGAAAATTAACCAGTACCATGTGTCAGCTGTGAGATAACCACTTTTAAAATGCAGCATCTAAAAAGAAATTTAAAAAGCCCAAGTTCATCATAACTTCTAGAAAAAGTCAACTGAATTCCATTATTTGGACCCACATACAAGCTCCTGGTTCCTGTAATCTGAGAGCTGGGGAAGATGTCGTTATCAGATACCACAGCTTCAGAAACACATTAGACATTTTCCCTTGCATTTAAAATGTCAAGTTGCTTATTCCTTTCAGTTCACTTCTGGAAGGCAACTAATGAGCACAAAACTGTACTTCAGGTAAACAACATGATCCACAGCCACTCCTGGGACTTCATTAGTTACCACCAGTTTCTAAATTCAAGCTTTGTTAAAATATCAATAAAACTGCAACAGAATGCAAGGACAAAATCCACTGAAGCCCAGACAGCCACTAGGAGATTTTCCTTCAGAGTACGATACAAGAGTATAAACTACTTTGGAGTACTTGGAAGGGAAGGACAAGTACAGTTAAGACAGAGGTCAATACAACAGAGGGAAAATAGATACTGTAAAAACCAAGATTGTGTTGCTTTCACTATTTCAAAATAGCCAGGTTAAACCCAATGGACCTGCTTAAATGCATTATGGAGGGTAAGGTTCTACAATCACTCAGCAATAACGACTGTTCAGCACATAGTTTGCTTAAACAGGAAAACGAGACAGAAAGTTTTCAATCAGAGGAAACAGCACTCTCAACCCTAGCCAGCCTCGCACTTTAAACCCCGACACGTGATACTGAGCCACGGAACCAGACATACCCAAAGACAATCACTGTTCCCTAAATAAATCCAAACCCCAAGACTAACTCGTTCCATCTAGCAGTAATGTTCCCAGTCTACCTTATTCTTGTATCCAGCAGTTCTTTAATCATCAGCACAACTTCATCGTCTTCTTCTGATGCAGCTTGGGAAAAGAAAAAAGGGCAAATCAGAACTTGGAGAGAATTCCGCTACGATTACTAACACCACATATCCATAACAGCAGAATGAAACAGCATAAAAGCGTTGCCGAGATGGCTGAAACCAAAAGGCAGAAGTCTTAATTCAGAGTAAGTATCTTTTCCTGTTTTCATCAACAACAACCAGTATTCATCCAGAGTTCTTCTCAAATGGAAACGGCCTTAACAGACAGCAGCAGCACCATCTTTTAGAGGGAGCAACAATTAACATGCAGTGAGGATGCATGGGTTAAGGCAGGGTCCTCAGAAGGAGAGTTTTAGCAACCTAACAAATTCAGCAGGAGAAGAATTATGAACATGCCTGGGTTTAGCAGCTCTGGATATAATTTAAAGCTCAGTGTTAGTCTCACGGAAGCATTTTTAAATACAACTTTTTTCAAATAAAAGTCTATGTTAATATTAAAATTAAATCCACATGTAAGAGAACAGGGAGGAATTCAATAATCATAATCTTCTTAAAACACTGGAAAAATGGTTTAAGTCAGTAAATTGTAAATGAGAAAATAAAAGGCAAAATACTGCCCTTGAGTTAAATTGTAAGTTAGTCTCAGTTACTTTCTATTACAGCTTGGAAAAGACTTCTTGCTATTTCTCGTTCATTTAAGACCATAAACCTATCATTAAGACTCGCACATTAAGACTGGGCATTCTTTTTTGATTTAAGGAGGGAAATAAAACCCTTTGTAGGTGCCCATACAAAAAGGATATGCAGCAACACCCCACAGCTTTCCAAACACAGTACTTCCCAAAACATTTCACACGCACAAAGAACAACAGAACACGGTCCCCTCTGCCAAGACACACAGTTCAACACAGCTCTGGTGAAGATACAGCCCTCGTGCCACAGCAGACAGAACCAGGCTTTATGTTCACAGGTAAGCAACTCCTTTAGACAGTGCAGCATTGCTTCCACTAGAGCATACGCATGCTGAAAATTCTCTCCTGTGTTAATTTTAGTGGTTTTCACTTTAAATTCTCTTGCATGCTTTTCTGAGAGACAAGAGGAGGTTCTTCTGGATGTTACAAAAACTTCAACCCAAAGGCAGATACTGGCCACTTCCTGAAGAGTTTGACATACCTGTATCTGTCCTAGGTGCCTCATCAGTAACTACAGGTAGGCCAGAGGCAAAGAAATCCATTATAGTTGCATAAATATCTGGTTTCAGTAAGTTCCAATCCAGGTCTTCACTCTCCTATGTGAATCAGAAGGGGAAAAAAAAAAAATTATAAAAACCAGAGTATCTGCCTCCTAATAATAAGTTACACAGAGATTCTTTTTATGTTAAAAATATCACAGTGGGCTCTCACGCTGAGAAAATTTGATTTCACAGTTTTGTCAAGTCCAGCTTTGCCAAAAAAGTTTAGTAAGACTCAGTGTATAATAATCAACAGAAAGGTTTCCTTGTTTGCAAGCCAAATGCTATTAAAATCTTCACTAAAAAGAGGTGAAAAAGTCTCCTAAATACATCTGACATATTTTTACCAACGGTTTCACAGACTCAAGGTTGTTTGGTTCCATTTAGTTTTGAGCCAAATTACCATTCCCTGGATCGCCCTGTACTCTTCACACAGTAAAAGTGCACAGCTACCACACACCACCTTATCTCTGCTGCCAGGAGCTGTACACCTTGGGCAAACAGCAGGCTGCCTGCGAGGCGCTGCGCCCCGGCCGCCCAGTCCCCTCCTTCGGAAGCCACCACGGAGGTTAGCGAGTCCCGCGTCCCGCCCGACACACGGCCAGCGGCCAAGCGGGCCAGGCCAGCGTTGACTGCTTCCAAGATCAAAGAATCTACAACTTCACTGGACAACCCATTCCTTCCAGTGCTTATCCACACACTGTCTTTTTGGTTTTTTTCTTTACATTAAAGGCATTTTCCTGGATGCCACTTGTGACACTGCCTCTGGTACTCTGTGCGAGTCCAAGCCTGACTGGATCTCCTCCGTGGCCCACCTGTTAGAGAGCTGAACCCCAGCGTTCTGCTTACCTTGGTGATTGTGATGAAGTCTGGTCCAAAGAAAATGCTTTTAACTCCTTCAATTTTGAATAACTGTCTGTTAGGAAAACAAACAAACAAAAACAACCAAGAAAAAAAAATGCACACATATTTCAGGCAAACTCCTAAAGATTTATTTCATGTTACAGAAAAAAAGTTCTAGAATACACTTCCAGACAAAAATAAGCACCAAATCCAGAACCTTTAGAAGAAACTCAGTTACTTCACCTACAGTTTACTAAGAGCCAGGAGATCCTGCTGTGAAGCAGTGTGCACAGTAAAAGTGAACATATCTCACACATCTTGTGGAAAAGTTGTGGGAAAGAGTTTCTCTCCAGTTCTTCTTTGGAGGCAAAATTATATTCTGTATATAAAAATGTATTTGTTCAGCATCAAAACCAGTAGTACCTATTGTTTCAGGTAGGAGTAGTACAAATACAAGGAATGTTCCTTAGATCAAAGCAAATTATTTAAAGCAATTGACCTCAATAAAAGCTGTCTTCAATTCTGTTGCCATTAAATAAAAGGATCAGTGCCAAGCAGTCCACAAGGCTTTGACTCACTTTGTGAGCAATCTTCAAATTTTTCATGTGCCATACAAATGATTAAAAATACTGAAGATCTAGTAAAGGCTCAGGATTCATACTAAACTGCTTGAGATGGCCAACACAGCACCCAACAACCAGGTGGTAAATTAGCACACACCCAAAGCAACACAAGAACTTGGACAATAGGAAAGAGCATATTTCTGACAGTATTTGAAGTATAAAAAGCAGAATGAGAATGTAAGACCAGTTTCCACAAATGGTTAAATAAGACCCAACAAGTTCATCTACAGAATAAATAATGCTACCCTTGAAGAGTAAAGTTAAAAAAAAAAGTCATTAAAAGTAGGTAGCACCTAGAGTTAAATACAGCGTAAGACTGTAAGTGTGTTTTTGTGATTAAGAAAAAAAAAATTCTCCTGAAAGACCAGAAAATGTCAAAAATACAATGCACGAAGGAATTGGAAGTCTTATCACAAAGGTATGCATGATGAAAAATGACAGAAGAGATTTCACAATACCCACTGGAAAGAATTTCCACACATGGAACAGTTCTACGTGTATCAAGCTTTTATATCACTAAACCAAATGGATTTTAAAGTTACTTAAATTATGCAAGTGCACCAAACCACCCTAGATCAACTAAATAATTCTCTCCCCCTCTCCCTCCCCTTCAGGCAGCTTTTATTACTTCTATACTGGAAAATTAATATTCCCTTTTAAAATAAATGAGTATTCCATTTAGAAGAACCATTATCTGGGGTTTAACAATATATAGTAGACTTTTTTTTTTTTTTCCATTAACCTGCACAAGACGCATAATCAAGCTGATTTGCCACAGTACACACTCACATCTTTGATGAGAACGTCTATTTGCAGACATTTGACAACAAAAAGCCACTTTCTGACAGTTGATTGCATTCTGCAACCTGATGCACTTTGGCACAATCAGATCCTACAGCTTTAGCGTTCCACTAACACGTTTTGATGTCCTCAAAAACCTTTCACATTGGATTTATTACTTTAAGTCACAAAGCTTTGCGTGTAAAGATCCTGTTTGCTCTCAAACAACTCTGCGAGAGACCTTTGGAAACGTCAGTGCTGCTCGTTTGGTAACTCTACAGTTCCTGGAGAGAATGTCACATGAGACAACTCCTGCTTTTGCACAGAAGTTTTCCAACATACTCAAAGATGACAGCGGGGATCTCCGGAGGGAACCTACTGCAGCATTTCTGGATCTCACCCTCAAACTGAAGCCCTTCCACCCAAGTAACAGATAAAGTTTCTTCTCAGTACCTAATGTGAAAGCAAGGACAAACATGCAGAAAAGGATTCTTCTAAAGATTCCCAGAGAGGCTTGTGATGGCGCCGCAAACCCCTTCTATACAAGATGGCACAAATCAATGACCTGCTCAGCAATTCTCACTCCAGATTACGCATTTTGGTATGGAAAACTGCAACTCCCAAGACCTGTTGCAGATCCAGCCCAAAAGAGTGGCCCAAAACTGAATTTCCTTTGACCAAACATTATAAGCCTTTTGTGAAAGAAAAATCTGTTGGCTTTGAAGTTCAGGTTAGCACCAACAGCTGCCAAAGCAGGCAAGCTACTGCACTGAATTCGTGGTATGTGGGGACTATTTACTTCCTTATGCCATCTATTTCCCAATTCTGCAGAGCTGCATGATTGCCAAGTAACTACTTCAATTAAGGGCGTTCTGATGGGAATGATTTTTGTGAAATCAGGGCCAGAGGTCTCACTGGTGATGCACAACTGTTCAAGAATACTGATTTATAATACTACTCAATCCAGTTGCGTAAACTTAGACCTTGACACCTTCTGCTACGATACAGCCATGGGGAGCACAGACACACAGAAAGACTGCTTTAGTAACAACGATCTTCCCAGTTTTAGTTATACACACAAGTAAAGCAGCACTAAAAACTTAAATCCAACCAAGCTACTCCTGAGTACAAGGAGGAGCAAGCAGAATGATCAGAAGCTGTGCTTAAAAACATCAGCTGTAGACAGACGGCCCATACCGGTCCCCCAAACAAATGATGATGTGTTTAATAATACCTTGCTAAAGGTGAGCAAAATGCTGCAGCTGGCGTGGAAAACTCCATAGTCCTCGACTCCAGCACTTCCTTGCCTGGGATAAACTTCAAACTATTTGGATTTGGTGTGTCCTGAGTTTGAATAAACATGCCTCTTACTGGAAATTAAAAAAAAAAAAAAAGAGGAAAAGAAGAACAATAATGTAAGCAAACTTAAGTAGCTTAAATGAAAGTCAAAGATCTTGATTACTTAGCAAGCCAAGACCAGGGTGATCACCGTGCTACAGCAAAGAGCAGCCTGTGCAGCAATGGTACTTCAAAGCAAGAGGCTCCGTGGAAGCCTCCAGACCGACGTGAAGACTGATAAACACAGGCGTGCTATCCCACAAGGAACAAGATGAGAAACGGAACCTCGCCTTTGCTTCTTCTGTTTTATTTACTAAAAACCACGCTACTGCAACAGCATCAAACTGCATGCGGCCAGTATCATCCTCACTTTCTACATGAGGCGGAAGGGTGCAACCTTCATTTCTCTGTTGTGTTTAGGGTTTTTTTTATTTATTTTACAATCTTCAAATGCTGTTTAAGCCCATCTTCCAGCATTATCACTTCCTGTTCAAAGCATTATCAGAATTACTAACCTTCTCTTGAAGATACACATGGTTTATGGGGTTTGGGTTTTCTCTCATGGACTGGGCAGCCTGCCACACGAGGAAAAGCCGAGAGAACGGGCTTTGTACAGCCTTGGGAAGAGAAGGCTCCAGGGAGACCTTATCACCCTGCTCCAACGTTTAAAGGGTGCTCACAGAGAAGATGGAGACTGCCTTTTTGCAAGGACTCATGTGGAAAAGACAAGGGGTAACAGGCACAAGTTACTCCGGGGGAGATTCCAACTAGACACAGAAGGAAAATTTTTCTCAATGGGAACAACCAGCCACTGGGATGATCTCCCCAGGGAAGTGGTGGATTCCCCAACACCGAAGATTCGCTGGACAGAGGGCTGGCCACCTTGTCTAGACCAGGCTCTTGCCAGAAAGCTTGGCCCAGATGATCCCCGAGCTCCCTTCCAACCTGGTAGTTGATGATTCTATGAATCATTTTTCAGGATTATAAAAAAAAAAAAAAAGGAAAAAAGTGTAACAGCAGTTACAGTGAACCACACCCTGCTTATAATATTTTCCACAGAGGGAAAAATTACTGTAAACTATTGATTATCTTCCAGAAACCGAACTGACCAAAGCATTCAAAATAAAATTATTTACGGTTCACTAGTAAAGATGTTTCAAAGATAAATTTTCACTTAAGTTCCTTTTGCAGTGTCTTTCTTTCACTAGAACAATGTTAAAAAAAAAACCTGATCTTGACTAAAATTTCATACGCAGCATATGCCTGATGTCTCACTGAAGCTGAACAAGCGAGGGACAGTTTCCCCATGTTCTAATTTTCTTTCTAGTTGTTCTTCTTTCTAACTCTCCCTGGACATCAAATAACACAATGATATATGAATATTCAGGAAAGAAAAAATGCATTTTAAAAGCAAAAACTTCTAGGAACTAATATTTATAAATAAATTATACTTGAGAAACAAGCTCACATAACTTCAAAACCTATGGAATAGAGGGATTTAAAGCAGCAAAAAGAGGTGACATTTTCATAAACTGCCATTTTGCCTGTGACTCCCCAGCATTAGATGACACATCACGCTATTTATAAATTGCCAAATTGTTACTGCATGTGCCTGTTGCGGTGACAACCCCTTTGACTTGAACATACACAATGGCAAAGTACACAGGGTTTTTTTTTTTTTTTTTTTTTTTTTTTTAAAAAAAAAGACTTAGCACAAAAATACTTAGTTTTAACATGAAAAGAGTAATTCTGATAGAGCAAGCAACTAGTCAGCTTTATCCATGGGGATGGAAGAATTCATCTTCCAGCTCCAGCTGGCATCCAAAATCACACCCAGCGTAACAGGTTAGTTTACAAATAACCAACACCGGGGACTGGGCTGGCGTGAGCCCGTTTTTCTGAAAGCAATGGGTCACTAGCAGCTACTGTACATTTTTCATCCAGCACCTCTAGCACCCTAAAACACAACTGGCTCCGTCAGCTCTCGGACAGGTTGTCCACGTGGGTAGCCTCTGTATTTTAAAAGGGTCTTCTGCAGCTGAAGAGCTACCTCCCTAAACCCAGGTTTTTCAGTCATTAATCAGTCTGCAGAGTTCTTTGCACAGCTGTGAATAACTGGCTTAGAATTTATTATTCGGTAGTTGGTAACTGGCTGTATTTACATCAAACGTCCATACAATTTCTTTCAACCCTCTGCAGAACGCTGCGTATAGCTGCTCATTATTCTGTTGAAGGTAAGAGGAAGAGCCCAAACAGAGGCCAACTTTAGTAGGACACCTACAGAAGCAGGTAATAAATACTAAATCTACTCGTCAGAGTCTGCCTGTTGATTAGAACAGAAATAGAAAAAATGGTGTTGGACCCGCTGAGACTGGACTTCTCTGAAACCAGAATTAAAAACAAACTTCTGCCTGAGCAGACTCACCTAAATAAGATTTCCTTTTATGTCTAATTCCATGCAATGGCACCTGCAGAATTTTTCTGTCTTAAAACTCTTCCTGCTGCAGCATGGGAGAGCAGTTGCTACATCCCTCAGGCAAAATGCTTTTCTGTGGTGCAAGTTTCACAGATTTTTTTTTTTTCATTTTTTTTTCCCTTTTCTTAGCATTACAGCCTCCTACAAATAATGGTAGGTACAACAAACTCGATCTTAAACATTGCTTTTCCAGGGTAACACCAAGCTTCAGATAATATTAATGGAGAACGCCATTAATGCACCATACATGGATGCATGTTCAAGAGGGGGAAAATTAAACAAAAAAAAATTGCAGCTCTAAGAATGAAAGGCTGGGCAATTTCATCTGCAGAGCTCAGCAGCTGGAGCAGGACAGAAGGCAACACAAAGTCTTCCACAAGGGATACATTTACACAGAGACAGAAATTAAATTAAGAAGTGCAGCAAAGCCCAAATATTATTTTACACTGTCAGAGCCCCTTGTAAGTCTTGGCAGCTAAATGATACAGAAAAAAATGTATAATCAAGCACATAGTGAGCCATCCACATCATCTCCCCAGTGTCCGAATACCACCTAGGAAATGTTATCACACTCAGATTTCAGGAAGAAGAGCAGACTTTCATTATTACCACAAGACATAAAAACTCTCAACACACTCATCTTTTAATCATTTTTAACTAGTATTTACCTGCGTTACGCCATAGTGCAGATGGAAGAAATGGTTTCTTTTGCACAAGTTGGTAGAAAGACTGTTGAGTTGTCAAGTTACGATCTTTTAAAACCATGCGACAGAACCTAGAGAAAAATAATTTCACTAACAATTTCCATTTCACATATTTCTAGCAACCCCTGAACTCAGCAAGACACACACTTGCCTTAAACCTCACAGCCTAGATCACAAATCATCCCTTACTTTTTCCCCTTTTTAGTGTTCCCTCTCATTTTATAACAAAACAGACACAACTCTCCAATTTTGGCCACCTAAAAAATTAATCTACACTCCTTTACAGCCACTACAAACAGGTAAACCACACTACTTATAACAAAAGAGGATTAATCACCATAAGAGAGCTTTTCAGTCTTCCTTTTGACAATACTGAGCAACTGGAAATCTAGCTTGGACTAAATACCTAATTTTCGAAGACAACAGACAGCTGAGATGAATCCAACCCCAAGCACCTGAGGCTAAATCAAGGCCAGAACTGACTCCTATATTCTGTGCGTTTAGTGGTCAAACATGAGATTCCCCTATATGACTCTTAGAAAATACAAGATGGGCTAAAACGGTAATGCAATGGCTCCTCTTACACGAGCAATTCTTGTAAGAAAAAAAAAAAAACAACAGGACAACATTTGGATAAAACATAAAAATTCTATTAGTTCCATGTACCAAGCTATACCTCATCTCTGTCCATCTCGATGTATTTCTTCCCTTTGGGGAATAAAGAAATTCAGTATATTCCCGTACAAGCAGTGTTCCGGAATTAAACCAGAGCAGTTACAGAGGCCCTGCTCCATCCTGGCCACACAAACTCGCACTAGCAGTCAAAATAGGGATAGGGGTGGTGTCAGCCGCCCAGCTGAAGTTAGAAGAGGGGAGAGCAGAAGGGAAAAAGCAAACAAAACATTTAAGAGAAAAAGCAGAGCAGAGCGACGGACTAGCAGGCCTATCTTCCAAGGGCGTCAACACTTGCACAACCGATTTCTGTAACTGTATGCACAGCCAAGAGCATCCTGGTACTTCAGAGCACAGTGAAAACCAGAAAATGAAACCAAAACCCACCTCATGTCAAAGATAAATATTACATACGGAGGATTAATTATTATCTGGTTTCACGCCTCGTCAGGTACAGAGAGGGGAAAGCAGGTAAACTAAGTAAGTGACACCTGCAGGGGTGTTACTGAGAGAGGAGGCTGATTCTCTCCGGGGTCCTGAACGAGCACAAAGGCGCTACCCCAGGCCCAACATCCAATTCCTGGATACCCCAGGAATCCCTCCGACGTGGGACGGGAGCAAAGCTCAATGGGCCTCCCTGCGAGAGAGGGAGCCGTGAACACAGGAAAGGTCTAAAACCATTTATTTGCTTACTTTTGTGGTCTTTGTAACAGGTAGAGAGACTACGGGGGGGGGCTCCCCCAAGAGTTCTTCCTCCCTTTAGTTTTGGGGGAGCCCACAGGGTAGGAGGCGAGCCGCAGGGCCCGGCGAGCTCCCCCTTAGTGCAAACCTCGGGGAGGGGGCAACGGAGACATCCCCCCTTACTGTCTGGACCCAAGTGTAATAAACGTGCGGGGCAGGTAACTGCCCCTCTCTGCGTGATCCCGTGCACGTGGGGGACGGGGGGAATTGCTCCTCGTTGCACGGTTGGGGAAATTCCCCCCGCTCCTTACTCACACCTCTGCGGCGGGGGTGAACAGTCCCTCAGCACCCGCGCGTGGGGGGAAATCACCGCCTCGCTGTCCTAACGGCGCAGGGGGAAGAAACAGCCTCTCTGCCCGCCCGCAGCGAGGAGAAGAAATAACTTCACCCTCGTTCAACATTTCTTCAT
>NW_020799128.1:122648-163990 GCF_003259725.1 Athene cunicularia | reverse complement strand
CTGGCTCAGCCCGACTCTTCAACCCCCCCAGGGATCCCGGGGACTCCCCCCTGCCCTGGGCAGCCCATTCCAACGCCCAACAGCCCCTTCTGCACAGAAATCCTTCCTCAGAGCCAGCCTGACCCTGCCCTGGGCAGCTTGAGGCCATTCCCTCAGGGCCTGGCGCTGGGGCCTTGGCTCCAGAGACTCATCCCCCCTCTCTGCCCCCTCCTGGCAGGGAGTTGCCGAGGGCCAGGAGGTCTCCCCTCAGCCTCCTCTTCTCCAGACTGAACCCCCCCAGTTCCCCCAGCCGCTCCCCAGCAGACCTGTGCTCCAGACCCTGCCCCAGCTCCGTTGCCCTTCTCTGGCCACGCTCGAGTCATTCAATGGCCTTTTTGGGGTGAGGGGCCCAGAACTGAACCCCCTCAGCGAGGGGCGGCCTCCCCAGTGCCGAGCCCAGGGCTCAGATCCCTTCCCTGGCCCTGCTGGCCACGCCAGGGCTGACACCAGCCAGGATGCCGTTGCCCTCCTTGGCCCCTGGGCACACTCTGGCTCATTCCTCACTGGATGCACTGTACCTGGGCACACAGCTGCACTCACAGAAAGCGTGTTTTCCCTGAACTTTGTGCTAAAACGTATTCTGGGATACCCCCATATTTCCCCCCAACACGTGCACGGCAGCGAGTTGTCACGGACCATTTCACTTGCAGACAGCAGATCCTCTTCGGGGATGGCTTCATCCTGCACTTCTCCTGCAGCAGCAGCTCCCAGGTTTGCAGGGAAGGCTCAGCAGCCCTGTGCTGTCTTATAGCACTGCCCCAGACATGAAGGCTTCTTTCCCGTAAATGGGAATATCCACTGCTTAAAGCCGTGAGATCAGTTCAACCTTCCACCTGCCAGCTAAAATAGTAGGGACAGACTGAGGTCAGTACCTCAGTAGGAAAAACCTCATTCAAATGCAGATTCTTTATATCCAGAAAAAATATTTTGCAAGGGGTGGGGGTGTGTGTGTGTGTGAGAAGGAATGCACAGCAGAGAAGATGTATTGTAATCAGATACAGTTTTAATAAAATGTACATAAGTTTACAACTCGAACATTTCTTCATCATGATTACCAGAAACACAGATGATCACACCCGGAGTGCAAAACTTGGCTCCATCAAATCTGCAAGTCAGAGGTACTTCCAAGTCCGCTAAGAATTACTTTATTGAGTGTGGTGCAAACGAAACACTGCTCTTAGGACACGAGTCACAGATTGTTTGTCACAGTTAGCGGAGATCATGGATGCTTCCAGCTCCAGCTTCCCACTCCGTGCAGAAACAAGGGGAGTTTTTTGCTGCCGGACTCGATGGGAAGTGATGCTCTGCAGCTACGTCAGAGCTCCCGGCCCTGAAGAAGCCCCTACCCTCCCCACGCCTGCGAGCAAGCTCTCCCTTTGGCGGGGAGGGATTGGGAACAGGGGATCATCGTGATCCCTCTAACTTCACAGGGGAATATTTCTAGGTGTGTGTGAGGGTATTTGCCCTACCTACAATGGAAACTACAGGCCGTGGCTTATTTTTAGAAACACTAACACAGCTGATCAGGTTTCAGGAATGTGTTTCAGAACTGGAACGAGATTTCACTGTCAAGATACTACTGTAAAAATGCTTTGGAGTCTTTTTGTGTATGAAAGGCCTTGATTTAACACCATGAGGAAAAAAAGACAAAAACCAAAACCAACCGCAAAAAATTCAACTCCCCAACACAAGAGTCTTTGGTGGAAGCTGAGTTAAAGTAACCGATTACCACTTTGGAGTGATTAAGAGTTCAGCAGTTAAAGAGATCTCGCTCAGTCTTGCTTAAGTCCCACCGAAGACACGCTTCAGGCGCCGTGTGTCACGACTGCTTACGTGGCTTTGCTGTTACGAGCGTTAACGCCGCCCGTGTGCTCCGTGCCTCGCGCGCATCACCGAGGGAGTGGGCGCTGGCTTCAGGAGACTAAGGCTGTAAACTGAGCACCACACCTGACGAGTGCTGGGCTGCCTGGAAGGGAGAGGAGATTCGGGGAAAGCCCCAGCGATGCTGCAGCAGGCTGCGGAACGCGCAGGTCACCACCAGGGCAGCTGCTCCCGTTACATGCGCAGTATAAACATCGTGGCAGTGAGGCACAGAGAGCCAAGCAACTGCTTTTTTTTTTTTTTTTTTAAATGTAGAAACTGATTAATCATTTTGAAGAGAGACTTTAAGTGCATTCAAGCTGGAGTTGGCAATGGGTAAGAACCAGTCCCTTTCGCAGCATGAATCTAAGATTGTCGCAGGACTGCGGCGGTAACTGTGGCCCTCTTGCTGTGCGTGAGGACCCAGGGCAGTTAACAGAATTTACTACAGCTTTAAAACATGATTAAACCAGTGCTTCTGTTCAGAAAACTGACTTCCAAATGCTGCATTGAGGCCGTACCAGTCTTATTTCACTAAGATCACTGGTTGCGTAGGAAAGAAAACAATTAGCATTCTTCTTCTACATTCATTAAGAACAGTAAGCTTCAGAGGCTACGGAAATGAGATTTCCACTTGTAATCAATCACACCGAAGCTGCAGTACTGGCAGTGCAGGATTAGGAGGAACACAAGCTGGAAATGCAAAGGATATCAGACTAACAGGCACTGAAATACATTTTTCTGACCATAACCAGAAGTCCCATTACTCTACAGGTCACATGCAGAGACACAAACAAGCTGCCTCGACCCCCCAGAAGAGATTGGAAACCATTTAAGTGCTGGATGTACGCTGCCAGGATCATGAGCTTCTGGGGCACCGTTAGCTTGCTCTTTGTGTAAAGTGCTTGAAGAACATAAAAGCTGCCAAAATGCTAGCTGGAAATTCAGCCTGACCCGACCCGAATCAGGGCTGCAAACAAGCCCCCGCAGGCCGCTGGGCTCGGTGCAGTTGTCCTTTCTCCCTTGGCCGGCAGCGCAGGACACAAGGTCTGAGCCGCAGGCAGCTCATCCCCACCCGGGAACAGGCGCGGGGGGCTCCGCTCCGAGCGCGAAGGGAACAGGCTGATGTTCACCAGCGTCAGCTCAGTGAGACCTGGATGTGGCGCTGAAGGAAGTTTCACAGAATTATCCAAAAGCAGTTTTTCAAGTAAAAATGAAGGAAGGAGAACCTGAATCCAGTTAGCAGAGGTACTACCTTGAACCTACATCTTATTTATATGCACTCGCTCCAGCAAAGCATCTCCCTGTCCCGCAGATTCATCCCAGCACTGCCAAGGCCTGGCCCCACTTTCCAGCAGCTTCCCGAGCGAATTTAACAGCTCGAGGCCAGATTCAGCCTCCTGGCTGCACGCATGGCCGTGACAGTTGCGTGCTGAAGCAAATCTGGGCCCTGAACGCTCAGTCTCCTTGGTATCCCTTGAATTCACAGTTTGCTATCACAGTCATTCTTGGCATCTCTCACCCATCCAATCCAGCAACAACTGATTTAGGGGGAGTTTATATTAAACAAAACCAACAACTGCCTTTTGGGTGTATATTTAAACAGAAAACGACAACGATAAGCAACAGCCTCAGCCTTGCTGAAGAAACATCTCAAGGGAAATCCAGAAATTTCTTTACAGTACTTCTGTTTTCAAGAGGTGACAGAGGACAGAAAAAAACCAGCATGCACCAATATTGTTTAACTCCAAGCGTAGCAGAACAGGGCAGAAGGTTTCCAGCTCCACACAACACGACCTGACCTGGCTTGGCACGTCACCATTTGCCAGCAGCTGGGCTGTGCAAGCCAGCACAACCTCCGTGCTTTCAAGCATTCTCCCTCCCCACGCCAGGGCTTTAAGACCTCAGCCCAAGCTTCTCCCCCCCAGGCAGTCCCCACGCCGAGCACGCCCAGCAGAATATCTGGCTCATCTGTTGCAAGTGGAGATATTCTGAAGGGCAACTGAATTTGGGGAGGGGAAAGGAAACACGGAACAGGCGGCGACTCCTACTTGCAGAAGCTTCGCTAGCCAGCTCCTGGCAGTCAGGGCTTTCCCATCCATCCTCCCCTTGTGCTGCCGGCCTTAAAGTCATCAGCGAGGCAGCCCCGGACTGTGCAACGTTCTGCTGTCACATGCGTCTTCAGTGAGCCTGTTGCATTCCTTTAACACTTATTATTTGGACATCGGACAAAGCTATGTACCGCAGGTGGTCTCTTTTTTTTACACCCACCCCCCAAAAAACCTAGACTGAAATCTATTTCCAGCTGCAGGAGCTCTCCCAGGTGCAATCCCAGCGAGTTAGGAGGTGCGAGGGCTGATCCTTCCCTCATGAGTGACAGAACTCGCAGCACTTTCTGAGTACAAACACGTCAGAGCAGAGGCAGAGCAGGCACCTGCCCCACATACGGCCAGTCCTGATCTCAGCAACCTACCCGCTGCTCCCTACCCTGCAGACGCACAAAGACCTCAAACACCTGAGGGAGACCCCCAAACACACAATACGTGCTCCAACCCCAGCACCATGCTCCAGCTCACGTCACAACGGACAAACTCCCTTTGGAAACGGCCACCGCCAGGCTCTTCCGAGGCTTGGCCAGACGCTACTGGAGTCAGTGGGGACTTTTTCCATAGATGTCAAGTCCTTAAAACCACCAGATGTTTTTTCTTGGGAGACATTCTGCAGCAACACCTGTTAGGAGGAAGGATTACTGCACCACAAAGATTCACCAGCGACTCTGAGCCCAAAGGGTCCCTATAACTGGGTATTTTGGAAGTCAGGCCACGCTTACAAATAGCCTTTGCGGGCCAGAAATAGCAGATCCAGGACAACTTACGCAAGCAGGCGTTTTGCAAAATACAGACAGGAGGTTTCACTCTTACCTCTGTCTTATATTAGTGAAAAGAGAGGGGAGCAAAGTCTGCTTTGTTTCTGCCCAGCTGCCAGCCTGGGCGATTTTTCCTCCAAAACTATCTTGGGATTCACTACATCAATGACTGAACAAACACCCAGACGCCGTCTTTCTCTGTGGGGATATGGTAGAAAGCACAGGAGTGTGGAAGTAGAGCAAACGTTACCAAAGGAGTGTGAATGGATTTTGTTTAGGTTCATCCTTGATCTACAGGAAAACAAAAAAGGCAGAATTTACAAATATAAAGTCACTACACTATAGACAGTATAAATCAGTCTCACCGGATTGCATCCAATGCTGAATTACACCAAAAGAGGTATTTATAGATCAGGACATTTATCGAGTTGTTTGCATAATCATTTTTTTCGTAAGGCTTTTTTTAATACTGTAAAAATGCACGGCTCTCTCCTTCACAACACCATAAGCAAACTTCTGGGTCCTACACTTTGGCATAAACCAGACAGGGAATACATGCGTAAAACTAAAGCTCTGCCTGATCATTCGGTTTTCCAAACCACAGCAACAGTAACAGCCCGACACGTTGCTTTGCTGAAGGTCGTGTATCTGAGAGTTGACAAGACGAGGGACTGAAGGCACCGTGAGTCCTTCCACGACTCCTCCGGGCTCTGGCACAGGCCCCTGGGCAGAAGCGTTTCCCCACGTTCCCTGCCCCAGCGAGCAGAAGCGCTGCCCGTGCGATGGCACGGCTCTGGCTTGGCGTGTCACCACCACGCACGCCCATGGTCAGAGCCACGGCTGCCAGAGCAGCAGGAACGTACGACCCTGCTCTCGAGCCCCCACCGATAGCACAGAAGTCGCAGGAACCCTGTAACGGGGAAATCTCTTTCCAGAGCACTAGCAAGTCCCGCTTGACTTACTCTGTAATTAAGAAACCTTTTCATTTATAATGCATTTCCCTAGCCAGGACCGGAAAATATGGAATATTACTGGTTTGGAAAAGCTTCTAAAAAATAAATGGGGGGGAAAGACAGTGAGAGGAGGAAGGTAAGAAGCAACTGAAAAGGATATGAAGATCCTGAGAGCCAGGCATTCAGACTAACTAACATAACTTAAAATGGTTCAACTATATATCACTGCAAATAGAGTTCTGACCAAAAAATAATAATTATTTTTTATATATATATATATTGCTATACCATTCATTTCAACTAAGAGGTTCAAGGTCCTGTGAGAGGTGCTCCCGGGGGACGCACACCTCCCAGCTCACAGCAGATTAAGGCTTTTGCTTTCCTGCTTTGGAAGGAAAGGGTGCTGAAGCAAACGGATCCCCGCCGGAGAGCTCTGTAGTCCTGGAAGACAGAGGGGCAACAGAGACAGATCCTGCTATCGCCTGCCTGTTGGTCTGAGAAACCACTTTGTAAGCAGCTATGGGCTTGACTTCGAGACCCTGCCCATCTTCTGGACTGTAGTGACGGGAATATTTTGACAAGGATTGTGGACGGAAAGGCTTGTTAAGCGCAGAGCCCAGCACACCTTCCTGGGGCAGCGCGGGGCCTCCCTGGTTCCTCTCGCCAGCAGCGCCACCCTGCTCCTGCAGCACACCCTTCGAGGGGGGGCTTTCCTGGGTCTCCACGGCTCTTACAGAAGAGGGATGAAGATTGCTTGGCTGAGTAAACCCGGCAGAGGGACACTGAGATCTCGCCGAGGCCGTGGACCCACCGAGCGCCGAATCCACGCCTGGGAACAGCTGGTTAGCTCTGTGTTGGACGTCACCTCCTGCGCTTAAGAAAACGGACGGTGCGAACAGTTCCTTAGACGTACTGTGGGAAGTCAGCTCTTCCGTGCTTTTCTTTTTAGTGAAAGGGGCTCTCAGAAACACATCTGCTTCTTCTGGATGTCTAAGAGCCACGTTACCCTTGGAGATAAAAGGAGCTTTGGTAAAGACATCCACCTCATCAGGCACTTTTCTAGAGCTTCGAAAAGGAGCCGTGGCAAAAACATCGGGTTCGTTGAAAACCTCCCCAGTGTGCGACTGGAAGGCAGGGAACAGCATCTCCCCTGCTCTAGTCTGGGAAGACTGGGAGTGGGGATCTTCTTTGGAGGCCTCGTGTCTTTCCCTGGGCGCAGACTGCAGGAACCCTGTGCACAGCTTGTAGGTATCCTCCTCCTCCTCCGAATCCATCAGCAAAGGCCTGGACCCGCTGCAATCCAAAATATCTCCTTCATGGTCTGTCCCCTCTCCTTCGCTGCTGTAGAAGGAGCTGTTGCTTGAAGGACCATCTCTTGTTAAATAGTCTGACTCCGGGTTGGGCTGCGTTTTCACTTGCATTATCTCAGACTGACCCTTATACAAAGCAAGTCCGTCACTGCCAGAAGGTCCTTTACAGAGTTCAAGAGCTACAACAGGGAATAGGGCTGGATCCCTCTGCAGACCTAAAAATGCAAGGGAAGAGTGTTACTCAACAAGCTCCATCTCTTTAGTCATAAACATGAATGAAGGATACTTCTTACACGGGAAATGTCATGCTGTTCAGATTTAAACCACCATCACACATGGAAAATGGGAAGGAGAGGGAGGGCAAGTAAAAGAAAATAAAAAACATGGGGGAAGGTATTTACAACACACAAACTGACCCACAACTCAGCACCACCTCACAGCTCGGGGGCACCACCAGTACCAGTTTTCAGAGATGGAAGATGTTTGACACACAAATGGGCACACCCAGCACTCTCTCAGCGCCGCTCCACAAGGGTTTCCTCTGCCCCCCATGACGACCACCACCGTCAGAGGTTTCCACTTTGTGACACTGTTGCCCGGAGTGAAGCTCCAGCAAACAGACAAGTTCAGTCATTTCGTTCTGCCCTGTTATTTACTGACTCCCTACAAGCAGATCGGTAGCTGGGCACAGCCGCTATTTCTGCAAGTCATCCCCCGGATACATGGAATTACAGTCAGGCATGTAAAATACACAGGGACGTCCCGCAGTCTGCTGAAATAACGTACACATTACAGCGAATGGAGGTCAGCCCACAGCTTTTAAAGAATCCTGGTGACTACAGCAGCATTATTTTAAACGACTGCAAGACACAGGATTTTAAACCCTCCGTACCATGACTTCACGTATCCAACATAACTCTAACCACCTGGTAGTGTGCCTGACCTTGTGGGGAGAGGCTCGCTGCTCTGCTCTTCTCCAGCCACAAGAGCCCACGCTGGGGTTGGGTTGGCCTTAGGACTCACACAGACAGAACAGAAGATATCTTACCTTCAAAGCACTACTGGCAGGTTAGGAGTATGTCATTGGACTCATGTTAGCAAGAGGACAGGAAAAAGGCACATGAAAACTAAGCAGTTTGAGTTGCAGAACAATGAGGAGGGTAAGGAGGTTGTTTGGTGTCCACTGACCAATGGACAGGCGAGGTACTAACCAACCCACCCTGCTGTGACAAGATAGCACCAGTGCCCAGGTTAATCGTTCACAGCTGCACACCCACTGCAGCCCACAGGGCACCATTTCTTGATGGAGTCTGTAGACTGACGCAAGTTAACCCGTTCTTAGTCACTGCTCACCATTGAAGACACAGCAGTCGGTCATTAGGCATCAAAATCGGTGTTTATTGGGAAACTATTCACTTAGATACATTACACTGCTAAGTAAAGACAGTGTAGATATGCGAACATTTTATAAGTTACTCTACAAAAATACTATCTATCTTTCCTGAAGCCTATGCTGTCGGCCATGGTTTAACCTTAGATGCCGATCTCGGATTACAGGAACAGTACGTCTATGGTGTTGCTTTCTTCCAGGAGGCTGGTTATACATTTACCAGGTATTATGGTGAGATTTTGAGAATACAGGCTGGAGCAGAGCAAGACCGGTTGCCACATCACGCCAACACCTCTGAGTTACCCACTGCTCACTGAAGTAGAGCGTACAGGAAAACAAGGGAGGGGAAAAGGCATTTATGAGGTCAACATTATGCCGATGCAAACCAGTGACCTGCTTTCCACCAGAACAGCGCAAACAAGTCACCTGATCAGAATTTTCTTTTTAAAGAGTTTGTGGGTGTCTACGTTCACGTAAGTGATGACACTGAGGACAGAGTAAGAGAAGGGCTGACAGGATATAAGCCCGTTCGCTTAGGACAGGAGCAGCACGTGTCTCTGAACTTGGAAGCACTGTGTGACAGGCAAAACGCTCTGGTTTTGGAAAAAAATTACTTTTTCCAATGCTTTCTCGCTCTCTCTGCCCATCATAAGTGAGAAGGGCACTGAATGCTTGGAAGCAGTTTTCTCCCTTGCTAAGGCCAGTCCAGGAGTTGTGAATTACTCTGGGAGGAAGAAACGGAGCGATCGTTAGGTAGGAGCCTTCAGTTCAGAGCTGCTAGGCAGCAAGAGCAAGAAAGGAAGGGCCCTGACAATTCGAAAACACCACAAATAGGCTCAGCGATAGTAAAACGCAGTTACCTGAGCAGTTTGGGGATTTACTGACAAGAGAGAAGCACCATCTACACTCCCATGTTCTATTTTTCTGACGTTGGAGGAGGAAGACCTGGCTTCCAGCCACCATCCCACAGTAAGCAATCTCTTTCCTTCCCGTGTTTCTTGGGTTCCCCCGGGTTGTTTCCTTTGGTAGAAAGCAAAGGGACCGTCCCAGAAGGAGCTATGGCAACATCACTACCCCAGGGAAGACAACATCATGCCAGCATCTGACTTTAGCCAACACCTGGGTGCATGTCTAACTAGACAACGGCTTAGACATCTCCTCTCGGTTGTTAATCACCTGTGTTAAGGTCTGAGCTATGCTTAGACACTGAAACGTGCCACCGAACTGAAGAACCCAAACCCCTTTGTGTAACGCTCGGGTTAGCGCGAACGACGCAAGGTCCGTGCATCCACACGAGCAGCCATAGCTACGGGCCTTGCAGAGAAACGCGTCGGAGGCGCGTGCTGCGGAACTTTTAGGACGATAGAGAATTTAAGTCAGGCAGCGCCGACGGATGCTTGGGCAGGTCTGAGAGCGGAGACCAGCAAGACTGAAGTGCTCGAGGGAGAGTTTCACATGAGAAGGCAGGGTAGTTTTGTTCTGTGTTACCATAACGGAGAGCAAGGGTCACTCCACGAGCTGGTAACAGCATGAGGGGAAGTGACAAATCTGAAACTAAGACTGTGCCTTTTTGTTGGCAGCCCTGCCCCTTCTCTGGGACAACTCGGCTCGCTCTCACACCGAAGAGGTCTGAAGAGATACAGGCAGATGATCTGCTTGAGACGACACACAAGGCAGAGAGATGCCCCTTTTCCAGAGGCAGCACTTCCTAACATCTGCCTGTGCCAAGATGGACCCTGTCTACGGGCAGCTGCCTCTTCCGTCCCCTCCTCTTCTGGACTCCCGAGATCCGCGTGTTGCTTCATGGGGAAGCGTTCCCTGACGTTTTCAATTAACGCTCAGGTTTTAACGCACGCACGCTCCTAACAGCTGCAAGCTTTACAGCATAAAATCTTGCCAGACGCTTGAGTCTATAGATAAGGTTTCTCCCCTCCCTACCCACGTACAACATTCACGTGTAATTTTTTATGCCAGGATCAGCTATACACGCTAAATAACCAACACCCCGGCTCCCCTTCTGCAGGAAGAACCTTAGCAATGAAAACCCTTATCGCC
This sequence comes from Athene cunicularia, assembly GCF_003259725.1. Lineage (NCBI taxonomy): Eukaryota > Metazoa > Chordata > Aves > Strigiformes > Strigidae > Athene > Athene cunicularia. The sequence continues at coordinate 153,517 of NW_020799128.1, read as the reverse complement.
TGGTACCCCAGGAACACACCCTGCGTGTATTCAGATGGAAACCTGAAGAAAAGACCGTTTGCTCCCGAGTTACAGCACTGACACACAGATTTCCTCCATCTTTTAAAGAAAAGGTGCATTGAAGTGGCACAGAACTGAAATAACGGACAGGAAAGCTATAAAAGATTTATTCTCCCTATCACAGGGGGCTGCAAGGAGGCAGAGCAGTCACCAAGATGATGATCTCATCGCTGGGGCAGAGTCCAACAAGGAATCAGGGAGACAGAGGCATTTCTCTTCCACTAAATATCCTGATTTCATCCAGCCAAAGTCAGGCAGGTCTCAAGTTATGGTAATTTGTACCTAAAAATCAACATACTAGTACGCAAGATTACTAGTTTGACATTTTAAAAGGGTCAAAAGACTTCTTAATCCTTTGGTCTTGAAGTGGTGGAGTGTCTCCTTCCATTCGGACTCCTAGACGCACTACCATTCAGTAACGACACAAAACCACCCCTCAGTGCTTTCAGTGGGGAGCATCAACCCGAAGACCCAAGGTCAGCATCACCATTACAGAACCACAGAATTGTCTAGGTTGGAAAGGACCTTGAAGATCATCCAGTCCAGCATCAACCCAACATTAACAGTCCCAAACTACAGCATATCCCTCAGTGCTAAGTCAAGCTGACTCTTGAACTTTTGTTACCATGTCACTGGACAATTCGGACAGCACAATTACGCATTTCTGCACAGCGGCAGATCTAGGAACAAATCCGGGGTTCTTCAGTTGCAGATAAGGAATTTAACATTCAACTTTTGGCACACTTGTACAGTCACCTGCACCATGCAGAGTTAAACGGACAAACCCACACACCATATTCCAGCAGTTTATGAACACGACCGACCCCCCGGAGCCTAACAGCATCGTTTAGCTTCCCCCTCGTTGGTACCAGGCACAAGCCAAGGGTTACGTATGCAAGTCATTGCTAAGATGCAGTCTGACCGTGTAAAAAAAAAAAAAAAAATAAAGCGGCAAATTTCTAGGGGTTAAACTCCCTCCTGTGCAGGGCAGGAGCACAAGTCTCACACATCAGCACTGTCCTTCAAACAAGCCCAGGCAGGCAACCCACCCTTCCTCCCCAGAACAACGGATCTGACGCTGCGCGAGGAGTCTGCGCTCCCGTGCGCAGGCACGGCTGTCCCCAGAGCGCAGCTGCTTTCTGATACAGAAAAATACCACGGAGGAACAAAAAAGATAAACACAAACCCCACCTCCCCCCCGCCCCAGGTCTCTGTTTGGCTGACTGGAGGTTTGGATGATGTTATTTAGCAACACCCGACCCTGCGACCCTCAAAAAGGGACAGAAACCTCTCCCATGGCTTCAGATCAGGCTCCGACCAAGCTATAGGGGAGAGTCATTCCGAGGGGATTTGGGGGATGATGAAAGCAAACAGCCCCCGTGCAGACACGGGATGGAAGTTCCGTTTGTTCCTTCACAGCAGCAGCTTTCACACAGACGCCGACTTCTGAGCGGCATACCAACACCAACCCAACCCCTGGACAGTCACCTTTTCCGGAGTGCTTAACATTAACAAATATCCGCTCATTCCATCTCTTGCATTTTCCATTCATTCTGTGAGTAAGTAGTGAGTGTTTTCTGAAGGAGGTCTAGATAACAGACGTCTCTAAAAACGTATGCTCCCATTGCATTGTATTTCCCACCCAGATCCATGAATAGCTACTTGAAAAAGCAATAAAATAAACATTCACATCTTATTTAATAGCATTATTAACATCCCAGTGCATTTATAATTTTTTTCCAGAACCCTTGAACAAGCGCCATTAGATTTAAAATCTTAAACATTCTTTAAAAGTACTTTAATTCACAGAAATCTTTGTTTCTAATATACAGTAGATGGTTACTTTTTAAAATCCATTCTCTTTTCATATAATCTCAGTATCTGACTATACAATAACTTTCTATCTATAGCGTCTTCATGTTTTCCAGTCCAGCTTGCCTGTGCTTTAGGAATATAAAACAAAAAAATAATAAAGTTCTATCCACAATTTTACTAAGGTCATTTCCATAGTTCTCATGTAAAGCTTCTCTTGGAAAGTGCAGTATACACATGTAATGATACAACACACTTAAGCAATACTTTTATTATTAAGTGTAGGTTTTAAAAGAAGAGTAATGTAGAGCAGACACAATCGATGGTAGTTCTATTTACAGAATTTGTTAAACTAAGTGTTGGGGTGGGGGAATAGCGGAGAGACTGGAGATAGGAAAGGAGTAGTCACGAACTTTGATTTCTTTCCTTCTTAGCGAGAGGGCAGTACATACATATTTCAGTCGTTCATACTTTCGCACATGGGAAACTGCACTTTTACTAATACAGCTACATACACATACACAAGGTTAGCAGTAAGCTATTAATTATTCCACTACAGAGGAAGAGTCCTTCTGTTCAGAAAGAGCTTTCAAATACAAGATAGAAATTCCGGACTTCATGACCATAAGCCAATGAAAACAAGTTTAGCGTATCCAGCTAGTTGACAAACTAAGCATGTGAAGGGAGAAAGAAAAGGTAAAAACCCATCAGGTTGTAGCAGCACTTATTTCAAACCATCTGAATCAAGTGCATGCTTGTTCCACAAAGACTGAAGCGTGGCGTAAAGTCCACAGTAATCTTTGTCTACTGAAACAAATGGTTCCATACTGAACTGGTTTGCACTATATGCAGTTACAAGAGAAAAAGGGGAACCCAGAACAGATACCAGATGCTTGACTAAAACCAGGATTAAAAATAGACAAACAACCGTAGGACAATTTGTTTCATACACAATTTACAGTAGGTTGGGGGGGATTTTCTTTTTTTCCAGTCAAACACAGAAAAGAAGTCACAGAAAATACATCTGCTGCTGCCACAATGCCCTTTTCATCCAGAAAGGTGAACAAAACGCTAGGTCACAGCCATACTCACATGTATTTGGTTCAAAAACTTGTTATATTTCACTTAGGGTCATTTCTGCAGCTTTAACAATCGGGTTGTTTGTTTTTTTTTTTCTTTTTTTTCTTTTTTTCCCCTTCCCCAAGGAAGCGCAGTTCATTTGCAAGCAGGATTGTTAAACAGCAAACCATTAGTTGGGGGCAGTCCGGAAAACTCTCTTCATACGCACCATCACCAGAGGTACTAGGCAAGACTACTTCAGAGGCATTCAGTGCTTTCTCCTCCTCTGAAGCATGTACTGGCAATTTAGAAACATCAGCTCTCCTAACCTGTATTCTGCAGGAGAGGGACGTCCCTACCGATTCCACCTGTCCCCTTCCTCCTGCCCATTCATCAGAAAACAGGAACAGAACAAAAACCAAACCCAAAAACACAAACGCAAAGATTGAAACACAGTTGTTCACGCACTACTCTAAGGAGAAAGGAGTCTGTTGTACGCAGGGATCACAGGTCAGCTACAATGAGCTAATTCATTTACAGTTAGGCTTTCCACGGTGCTATGTGTTCATCCCGGCAGGGCGGCTAAGGACAGCGCTCCCTTTAGACACAGGCTACTAGAGACAGGTGCAGAAGGAACCACAACAGCTTTTTACCAGCTTTAGAGAGGACTACCTGGAGAACTGAGACAGAATCTTTCCCAGAGCATGGGAAGACAGGGAGAAAGGTGGATGACTGTCTCCTGTAGGTAGATTTGTTTTTCTTTCAATTAAGGAGCCAAAAAAAAAAAAAAAAAAAAAAAAAAAAAGAAGGTAACTCTTCTGGAAATGAAAACGGAGGATTAGGTACGTTACAGAAACTGCGTCTGCTACTGTGTCACTGCTACAGGTCTATGAGCTGATCCACCAGCAGTAAAGACCTGGCTATGTTGGGAAGACTGGACTCAGAGCTTCCACTGTTGTTTCTAGAATGCCCACCTGAAAGTGTGAGAGATAGGAATTCAGTATTGAACAGGACACACACACGCGACAGTTTCAGATGTTCAAGAGCAAGCAAGAAAGAAAAAAAGTCAAAGCAAAACAGAGAATTTGCTCAAGCTCTTCTCATTACTCACATCACAACAGCAACATTCCCCTGCTTGCTCTTCCGCCCTCTCCCCCCACCCCAACCCTAGCTCGCTGGATGGAGAAACATCACAGCAGCCAATAAATCTCTATCAACTATGTCTTTTTCCCAAGGTTTACATCCAAGCAGCAGAATTCTGTCCTTACTAAAGGATCTATAAAGCAATTGCAAGAACTCCCACAGCCTATAGAAAGGACTGTTCAGAGTTTTAAAGCACAAACTAATGTCAAGGTTTAAGAGCATCTCTGAGCTGCCAGCTACTTTAAGGAGAGCTGAGCTTTCTGTAACTGATACTGTGATACCGAAGTCAAGAGGCTCCTCTTTATTCAAGGCAGCCTATCTTGGCCCGACTTTGGTAGAAATCTCTGACTTTCAGCAGGAGCAGAGTTTCTATGTCCAAGAAATTTTTCTAATGAGTGTCAGTCTGAAAGCTAGCATCAGATGCGGAGGAGGTGTACAGCACATTCCTGCTGTGAACAAAAACGGGAGCTAGGGAAATAGAAAACTTCTAGGATCCAACTACAAAAAACTCAGAGGGGAAAAAAAAAAAAAAAGGGAGCCCTGGAGTATGTCTTTAAACCTATGCTAGCATACTGAAAGCTGTAATCAAAACTTTTCAGCAGCGTGACTGCAGAGAGAAGAGCTATTGGACTGACCAGACTGCAAAATGCTGCCTACTTCTGCCCCTGCAAGAGCTACAAAATGCAGAGCTATTATTTCTCTTAAGGAAACAGTGCTGCTTCTTATACTTAACCATGCATAAGGCTGAAACTGTTTGCAGAGATCACGGTAACGGGATCTAGGTGACAGGAATGCTGCAAACCGAGCAGCTTTCCAGTCTCTGTCCCAAGGACTCTGACTGCTCAAAGCTCTTCAAAGGAGGTGGGTACTGTCTACCAAACTTCTCATACTCAGTTCCCACAAGCACCTTTGAAAGATGTCAGTCAGAAGTGAAAAAACTCACTTTCAGCAGGAGTTTCAGAGTTATAATGGATTATCATCCTACTTCACATGGGCTGCAGCACCACTGCCCCAGAACTTTTCCTTTTTTCCTTCCCTTTTTCACCCCGAATCCTGGCTTACCTTGTGAATTTTTGGATATCAACACTGGAATTGGGTCAAATTCATCTTCTGTCACTTTTTCAGAGCCCTCAGGAGCATCAAAGCCTGATATCAGGTTAGTATCTTCTGCAGCATAAAGGAGAAACAGAGGTAAAGGAGCAAAGACAGCAGAGAAGGCTGGTTAGAATTGCTAAAAAGTGTTAGAGCATCTTTATGTTTTCACAGACAGGGTTTAGAAGCAGCAGTTTCATTTAAAGGTGAAATAAAGTTGGTGTTTGGTAAAGAAGGTAAGAAGTAAGAGAGCCAATTAAATACAAAAGTAGAGAGGAAAAACACAAAAAACACAAGGCAAGTCATGAGAACCAAAATAAAATTTGGCCAATCTAAAGGCTTAAGAATCGACACAGTTCAAAGCTGTGGTAAAGGCCTGGGGCTTAAGCTCCAAGGACTGAAGGTATTCTCTGTCATCGTCCAAAGGCTGTCAGATATTAGTACAGTTTGAGAGCGCAGTCTGGCTCTCTGTTACCAGCTCTCATGCACACGGAGAAGAAAAAGGCTGGGAAAAACAACACACAGAAGAAATTCCAGTCATCAACGTGAGGCAAAACCCCTGAGCTTTCACCTACAGTGGTAAAACAAGAAGTGCGATATGAAGTCAGACTTCCAAGGACTTTAAAATGCCTGAAGATGTAACTAGATACCAAGGGAGATTTTTTTTTTAAAAGCCCCTAAAGCTCTTCTGGCAAGTAATTCCATTGACTTCAAACCACGTCAGCTGCAGTGAGACGCGTGGTGGGAGGCACTTTCAACAACCTCCACAATAGAGAAGACATTTATCTGCCTTACCAGGCAATTACATGCCTTTAGGGACTTCTGCACTCTCCCTGTGCATCACTACTTCTTACTTCAGACACCTAAAATACCTTCCAAAACCTGGTCCTCAATCACTACCTGAAATATTTCTGAAACCTAGCAAGGACACGTACAAGTCAACGGTTTCCAAGGAACAAGAACGTTCCTGTTTGACACCTCTCAAGAACAAAAGCTCTCTACCTAAAGCTGACACACAGGCTGACAAGGTTTGGGGTGAGATTATGCAAGAAACCACTTGTGGAAATGCTCTGTCCTCTGGAGGATCAGACCCAGGAAAAAATTCCACAAACTTTATAGAAGACTAGCCTGTAAAGCGTCAAAACCACAAGGACGTTTCATCTTAACAGAAAGTCTCATCTTGTCATCGCTCTGTCTCCAGTTATTTATTTGTGGCTCTTCTCAACCTACATGGGAGCCTTTGCAAGCATCCGATTTCCACTTCACCTCATTCGTTCACATTGCCGTCCACAAGCTGATGATGCCCACGGGCAGAGCATCCGCCCCACGGGCGCTCTGCATCTTCAGAGCCAGGATTGGGTAAACAAAGCCAACAAAACCCAAAGATTTGGGACAGATGTGCAGTTAATGGCCACACCCACAGCTATAAAAGCAGGGTTGGAAAAGAAGCCACAAATGACTTCTGGAAGATTTTAATATTTCCCCCCCAGCCCGCTAATAGAAGTCTCGCTTTCCTTGTCAAACGTGAGCCTCTTCATCCCAGAGGGAAGAGCAGGGCAGCCGGGGAGAAGTCACGCAGGACTCTGTTCATTCATTTTCTCGTTAAGTCACACCAACAATGTTTTGGCTTTACTGTGTTCCAGACATGGAGTAATAACTGCTCGACATACATTTGAAGCCATTTACTCAAAATAAAGTGGCATGGAAGTGTATTATAGCAGTGAGCAATTAGAACAACGGCTTGTTTAAACCCAAAAGCTCTATGAAAAGCACAAACTCATTTTGAAGTGCCATCAAGTGTAAAAATTGATTACAGACTGTTTTTACAGCGATTCCTCTGAGGACAGATCATTTTCTGTTGCTATAGGGATACTCAGCACACGAGCTAAGCAAAACTCGTCGCCAAGGGGCACGCAGTAGTTAGCATTCGTGCTCTGGGCCTCTCTTTTCAAGGCAGTGAAGAGCAGGGAAGTCCTGCCTTCCCCTCCCACCCGGGGGGATGCGTTACTACCCAACATTCACTACAAGCCTGGTTTATGTGAGAGTCATTCGCTAACACCTGGCACTTCCCCCAGGGACACATGTGCTGCTCACGACTGCTTTACCCCGAAACAGGGATGTGCCAGAACAGAGCAGGGAAAGTTCACTGTGCGAGTCGCACTTCAGCTCTTCAAACTACTCCACTGCCACTGCTCCAGCCACACTGCATGGAGAGGGCCTGGATTTCAGCCTGATGCTCTGCAGGTTGGGAAGAAAAATAAAAAGCCTTCTGAGCCAGGACCCCCTCCCAGGGTTCTCTACTCCCGCTTGTTAGTGGAAGGAGAACAGGACCCTGATCACTGCACAGTATTTGCACGATTCCACTCGAGCGCAAATACTGAGGCACTGCAACGGCTGATCTGCAGCTCTTCAGACCGCATGGGCTCTGCTTCTCCTTAGCTCTGCTTTTTCATGTTACTGTGAAACTATTCCATTATTCAGTTGGATACTGCACTTGGATTTTCATTCATATTTGCTGTGGCACTGCAGTTTGACTCAAGAACCTCCTCATGTCAACCTCTGAAGAGGAAAACATTCTTTAGATCTGAAAAAGCTCACTCACATGCCTCTGACGCTAACTCCAACAAACCAAAAAACAATTCTTTTTGTTTCAAAAACCTGGGACACCAGTACAGATGATTACCAGGCTCCTTTCCAGAAGTAACAATGCAGCAGAAAAGCAGGTCTTAAATCCCCTGTGCAGAAAGCAAAAGCAGAGTGCATTCACTTACAGACCTGAAGGAGGGCTGCACACAAAAGCCTACTGTATCCCTTCTGCTCTACCCCTGTTTGTGGAAGATGCCACCTGTCTTGACAAATCTTGTCAAGTCAAACTGAACACTTACCTATAGTACTATATATCAGTACTTCAACATGCACAAAGTTACACCAGCTTGGGAAGAAACAAAACAATGGCTTGGGAAAAAAACAACCAAACCCAACCAAACCACCACCACAACACAGGTCAGAGCATCTCCTGGTGTACACGGGCATCAGCTTCACTTCACAAAAGCTGAAGACCATGTCCCAGGCCTGATGAGGTGTTAGGGACAAGGGGACAGTTTACCTTTGTGAGGCTGAGCCGCGAAAGCTACGGGAGCAAACTCGTCCAAGAGGTCAGCAGCAGGGTTAGAAAGCAGAGAACAGTCAAGCAGAGAGTCTTCCCCAGTGAGAGAGTCTGAAGCCAGGTTAGCATCCAGAGGCCACAAGGTAGCAGTAAACAGGACACAAACACTGTTAAGCTCATTTTCTCACATTCCTGTTCCCGCCCGCTCAGTGTACAAACAGAGGCTTGATGCAAAGCAGCACAAGAGCTGCTATTTGTTGTGAGGGAAAACATTTCTTACTGCTCTGTAGTGAGGGCAGAGTAATTCCCAACACCTTTAGCAACATAACACATTCTATGGAGCTAAATACCCTCTAAAGCGGAGTATACAACCATGACATTCCACACAAGTGACAGGTTAAAGGAAGGGGAGCAAAGGGGAGCATGAGGAGGGAAAGGATTGCAAGGACTCCCTGGCAAAACAGTGCACTGGCTATTTCAGAAGAGAGCTCTGAAAAGATGTTGAGTCCATCTGCTGCAGAAGTGGCCAGACCAAGGCCGTCACAGTAAGAAAGGGCCATGGATTCCTTACTGCCACACCCCAGTGGAAGAGACAAAACCAGTGACTGCTCCGGATTGCAAAAGCGCTTCATGAGAGCAGTACTCTGACACCTACAGATCTGTAACGGTGGGCTGAAGGAACACTGCACCCATCTGCACGAGGAGACAGGTAACGCTGACCTTCACGGCACATGCAGCATCCGCTTACAAGACACACACGCAAGCCCAGTTTACACTGGTGGGAAAAGCAGCAGAGCTGCTTCTGCTGAAGCAGACGGTGCTTTGCGATTTAACACAGCCCACAGCGATGCGCTGCACCCCTGCCCCCCAACACCCTCCTGCCTCACCAACCTGTTCTGTTGGAGGCAACCGACTCGGTCTGTGACACAAGGCGTTGGGGCAAGGGAGCCTCGAGGCCCGGTATGAGACTCTCAACAGCTACGTCAGGTTTTCCTTTCCAAATGCGCAAAACAGCAGAGCAGAGAAGAAGCCAGAGGTTAGTTTGCGAGACACAGCATAAATAGAACTAAGGCAGCAGTTGTCTGAATCCTTTAGTCACCCTTTCACGTGTCAGCTACGCTGGCCGCAACAGGAGGCTGAAGTTAGACCAATATTAATTTAATCACGAGGGAAAACTGTAACACGTTGGCGTTTGTTGGGTGTGAAGGGTTTTTTTAATGTTGTTTTGGTTTTTTAATTTAATTTGTGCAAGTCCAATTTCAAACATCCAGAGAGTGGGACGGGAGTTAATGATCCCTGCCCTGCAGCTAAGCAGCAGGCCTGGGGCTGGGCAAACAGCTACCTGCTTTTGCAAGATCCTTTTCCAGCAAAAGGAAAACACTGACCTTTAAGGAGTCCCCTTGCATTCGAAGTAACAGCTCATTAAAACATCTGCTGTGGAACCCTTAGCATATCCCCAGTTAAGCTTGTAAAAACCCAAGACACGGGATTTTCTTTTCCACTTTGAGTGCCCGGTGGAGCAAAGATTGCAGACCCTACACAGACGTGAAAAGTTTTGAAACTCAACATCTTATTGCTAACACCAGTCCCCACTATCGTCTCATGTTGATGTCCATTACGTGCATACAAAGGGAGATGTTACAAAGGCTGGATATAAAGATTTGTTTTTACAGAAACCATAAAAGGGAGGGGGAGACACAGAAGATAACTATCGCAGTCACAGCAGCCAGGTATTAAGGCTTGTCTGTGCCTCTTCCTCAAGGACCAGCATCAAGGTAATGACCAACTTGTTAAATTGAAGAACAAGGCTGCACTCAAAGCCAGGACCCAAAATGGTCTAACTGGTCAACCTAAGAGAGATGAATGCATATTTTTGTTTGTGGACCAGCATGTGTGTCTGATTTGCAGGATGATTATCCGCAAGTATTCAGACAACTGCTAGAAATTGCAAAAGGGAGAAAAAGTCTTACTATTAAGGTGACTCATTTCCTAACTTGCTATTCAAAGCTACACGGTTGCAACCAGCTAGCCAGGGGACCCTGGCTGGGACCCAAACCCCAAAAGCAGTCGGCTGCAGCTAACTGCAGCCTGCAATTACTAGTCTTTCGTACATTTGGCAAGTAGATCAAAACACGGTTCTGCAACACTGAAATGTTTATGCTGCCTGGAGCCTGTTGCATCTGGGCTCATGGATCCTAGCACGTTTATTCCCCATAATGACCCAGGTCAAAGGCAATTCTGTGCTCCTCATCCTGCTGGGGGTGGGTGGAGACACAGACAGGCTCAGTGCCTGGGCCATGGTCCACAAAATCCTGAAGTGCAGGAATTTTTTTGCATCTTTTTCTTCAATCAATTAACTTTCTTCTACGAAGACCAGAAGAACACACAAGGCACAACCGCGCCATGTTATCGTGCCAAGTCAGTAAGCCTATATTTTAAATGCAAATACCAAGTCTTCGCTGTTCAGATGCTAGTCTCATGGAGAAGAGGCAGGTCTGTCTCAGCATAATCCATTATCTTCCCATTACACTGCGTTTCACCAACATCAGCAGCTGTTTTGAGCGCCCAGTGGGGGTAAACACGCAGTTATCATGCGGGACAAGACATGCCATGTAAGACATAGGGGAGGAGGCACCCTGAGTTTATTTTTACCATTCACAGCGTCTGACGTGCTACCGAAGGGGTCAGCGAGAGGCAGGATATCAGGGAGCAGAAGCGCAGTCTCAGGAGATTTGAGTCCCTCAATCAGTTTTTCTGGGTTAAGCGGGAAAAGGAGGAGGGCAGGCAACAGAGAAAAAAAAAGCAAAAAAAAAAAACAAGACAACATTAATCAGGTGCTCAGTTCAGTGGCTCACAGTCCAGTGTGACAGCCTCAGAAGAGCATCGGCACGGTTCTGTGTGCAAGTAACGCTGTCACTCAGAGATATTAGAGGGCAGCTATTCACCAGCTGGCCATGGTCATCCAAGACAAGCGAGGACACTCGCACCCACTGTGTGCTGCCCTCCCTAAGGAGCCACTGCAAAACAGCGAGCGGTTCTTTCACAACTAGTCAAAGCACAAAAGCCTAATATGACCCACTGAAAATTAAATTTAAAAAAAAAACAACAACAAAAAAATCCCCACCCTGCAATTTTTCCTCTCTCACCTCCCCCTCATGCTGGGGAAGTCTTCGTTAGTCTTTGTATGAAGAAATGGAAGAAGAGATCAGAAGCTGACGATGCTAGAGCTAGGTACCCAACACCTCTCAATATGCTCAAGAATGGAAAACTTACAGCCCTCAGGAGCTTAAGCTAAACCAGAAATCATTGAGACACTAGTGCCAGACATCAGAACTTGCCCTTGGGTTAAAGAGCTGTCTAGTTACCAATTATTTCAAGTATCAGGTTTTTAATCAGATAATTCTCAGCAGTGCAACTCCTGTGGTTCCCATTATCCTTCACACAAAGAAATTTAAATAGCCAGGGCAAAAAGTTAATCTCAATTATTAATCTGGTGGATGAGTGATTTCGCAGTCATCCTGACCAGGTTTTCAATAATGAGCTTAATTATTTAGCTTTCACAAGGGTTTCTCCACAGAACAAGATGAAGAACAACATTCTCCGGATGCGCTAGAAGTAATCACCTTCGGTAGAAGAGCGCTGATGCATTCGCTCCACGCTGACAAACTGGGCCATTTCAACAGGTTGGAATGACTGCATTTATAATCCAGCATTAGAATGAGCTGTGGCCCTGCCACAGCCATACCTTCACAAAATTTTTATATCTGTGCTCTATGTTTTGAGTTCAAAGGCTGCTGTTATTATTTATTATCCAAAGAAAATGTGCTCATAACTGCACAAGAGCGCAGGCTCTGGAATACCGCTGTATAAAACACTTACCACGCTGAAAAAACCAAAGAAAAGCTTAACATGCACTGTTACATACATGGTGATAACATCGATCTTCTTTATTGCCCTATATCAATAATAAAATAGCCTAGTGGCTCTGGAACTACTTATTCAAAGCAGGACAAATTCTACTCCCTTGTGAAAAACTTCACAAGCTAACACATTATAGCAACCAGGAGGGCAAGGAAACCTAAAAAGCAACCCAAGAGGCAGCTGTTACACCATTAAAAGCTTGAAGAAGGTCAACTGAAAGGAAAAACCTGATGGGAACAGCAGCTCTGAATGGACTTGAAACCTTCCCACCTCTAAGGAAGACTCAGTTTTAGAAGGTCAGTTTTGCCAAGTAAAATGCAGCCCAGCTGCAGAGGGACCACCCTTGGCGTCTCCGCTGCATTAAGAGGGGATTTCTCCTTGGGTGAATGAAGGGGCTGGGAGCAGGGGCTTGGCAACAAGAAGAGGTGTTGATGCTATAAAAAGGGGGGCTGAAGAAGGATGGAATTGATTACAGCATGTCGAGAAAACGTACCAAAACCCAGGAGGGAGACTTGGGGCAAGACGACGGGGAACATGCTCAGTTCCTCCTCCCAGAAGGGAAGCAGTAAGGTAACAGGTACCTGGAATACAGCTTATTAATCCGGGTAGCAAGGCACAGGACACTATGTGGGAGAAATCGTGGATTGTCTCCGAGTTGGACAGTTTCAGACGGGGTTTGGCTTCTAGTTTGAGATGAAGTTTGTAAGTTATGAAGTGACAAGTATGTACATGGTCTATGTACCCTGAGATTCAGGCCGAGATTCTCCTTTCAAAGCAGGGTCCTACGGAAAGCCTGTCTGCCAATGCCCAGCTCTTCTCACTGCGCTTGCACCTGTATCTTCAAAGCTGTACCTACAGTCATCATCCCTTTTACCATCCCATCTCCAAGTGTCTTGCTCCTTGACGTCTCCCTCTTTCAACCTTACCTTTCCAGTAAGTTTCCTCCTTTTTCATTACTGCAGATTTTCCATTTAACACAGCGGAACTGACTCTTGGTCAGGCACTAGGAAGTTGCCTATTGAGCTCAGCCCCACGTTTTAAACACAAGAACTATGAGAATAAACACGGTGTTCTCTGTGCGTGTTAGTTTTCTCTCCTGGCCCCTGAGCTCAACTGGCTTTACATAAAGCTTTAGACAGTGTTTTTTGTCAGCGTTTTTTTGTCTCATTTTGTTACTTGTCTCATGAGATCTCCTTTCTTGTTCCCTTCGTTCTTGGTGCTGCTCTGCCAGTGCTGTTACAGGAGCCACTGTATCTCTTAGGGCATGATTAAAAGGAACTTTAACCCTTCTGAATGAGCCTGAGAAGTTCAACAGGTGTCAGGAGGAATGGAAGAGGAGATACCGCAAGTAACAAAAATCAGATGCCTCATTCTATTTTGAGGCCTGGCAGTTCATTTCCCTGGTTTCTGTTTTGTGTTGCATCTTGTACTAACCTGTAAGAATAAGAGATAAAGGAACAGCAGGTGCTTTAGTGGTGGGAAATTCACATTCAGCTAGGAGCAAAGGAAAAGTTAGTGAAGGCCCAGCACAATCCACAGTTCTGCATTAGTTAGCAGGAATACGTCCTCTACAAGAGTTAGCTTTGTTCTCTTTAGCACGCCACACTTACTAAAAATGCACGATGCTAAAGGAAGTTTTTCTGAATCTCCATCGGGCATTCAAGTCCAAGAACACTAGATGCCTTTGCAGTGGCAAATAAACCCAGGTCTTGCGCCTCTGCTTCACCAAAGCTCCGATGATCAAAGCAGTAACTCAGGGAGGGCATCTTCTGTGCACTGGACTGTTTCCCTGTGCATGAACATTAGGCAGCTGCAGCTTAAATACATGCAGGCCTAGAAAGAAAAAACTGGCGCTCTCCTGATACTGAAATGCACTTGGGTGCTGCTACCGAGGGAATTCTCTAGCAGAAGTTTCATTTTCACTTCCAAGAGAAAAGCTGCTTCACCTGCGAGCGAAGCCACGGCTGAGATGGTGAGAAGCCAGCAATGTTAAGTAATCCGAATAAGAAATACAACAGTGCAAGAGGAGGAGAAGCTGGCGTGACTAGCCCTGGCTTTGTTACCTGTACGGAACTAACAGTTCCCAGTCACACATACACGAAATAATCACCCGTTGCAGAACAGACTCCACCAACAGCGCAGCATGTACCTGCCGTTGGCAGAAAGACACCAAGGCTACAGCCTCGGGTATGGACTTCTCCAGAACACCCTTTCCATCTGCCATCCCCTTAGCAAAGACCTACTGGAAGAAAACCAAGAGGGATGTTTTGCCACCACAGTACCAGTTTCTTGTGACTCTCTGGGCTCACAATCACAAGCTGCATTTTAGAAGTGGTCACGATGGCAAAGAAGATCAGTTATCAGCAAACAGCAGTGGAACAAGAGATCAACAAATAGGAACTGTTTCTGTGCTGCATTTCAGGGCCCACTGGACCTGATCTTGTGCATGTCTAGAGCTCGGGCTGGAGTGTGACAGGACAAAACACATTCTGTATCAGGATTCTACAGGACCAGAGGTCCTTCTGCCTCAGACCCAACAGACATATCCAGATGATTTATATGTAGACATATGAACAAGCACAAGGATAAACAAGGTTAAGAACATGTCCCCCAATAAAAAGATATTTTATACCACACAACTCCTGAAGGGCTCTCTGGAAGGGCTTTTATCAAAGTCCAGCTGGGAAACGTGTGCTTTACTCCACAACTGTGCTCCCACATGAGGTTGCCTCTTGGAGGCATCCCCTTTCCCAAACAGCCTACCAAAAATCTGCCAGATGCTTTCCAGGTCACAGGAGAACAAGCTTGATTCGGGTGCAGGATGGATCTGACCATTGGTATTTCGTTTTCTGTTGGATTTTCTAATTTGCCCATTCTCAGTCCTGACAGGATGGCAGCAGTTTGCTACGGCTTTGCATCAGCTAGTAAGGATGCTGGCTGAGTAGCAAGATTCATTAGCAAGTTTTAAGAAGGTGTCTAAGCTTAAAAGCATGCAGGGGGGATTAAAACGTGCCCTATCACCCCTTTCCAGAGCTTAGGCCCAGTCACATTCTGTAGCTGACAGTTCCTCAGAATAAGAAATTACTGATTGTTTCCCATCACAGCCAGAGTAAGCAGAACACATTGCAGAAAAAGCAAAGAAAGAGCCTACAGCTAACAGCTCTGAGGCATCCCCAAACGGCAGATGTTGGTAGCTTCAGAGACTGGAAAACCAACTCACTTCCTCCGGGAATGAAAGCAAGGGCCTTTCCTCCGATCTGCACCGAAGTGGAAGTAATGCCATTTAGCATCAGCAGACTTAACTATGGCTTTATCTCATGGGACAAGAAAGCAAGGTCAAAGCCCATGCACAGGTTGAGAAGCACAGCTTTGGACAATCCAGTGAGAAAGTGTTGACCTTTTCCCTTCAGGTCCCTTCTTCTCTAACACATGCACAAATCTGACTTTTGAGATTCACAATTAGTCAATTTGCACAGACTTTGCATCTGCAACACCACCACTGCCAAAGACTGTAAGTTGGCATGCTACATTTACACTTGGCAAAATACCCACTAAGCAACAAAGTATGTGCAGAAAGCATTTTAAGGAGGACTAGAGTTAAGAAAAAAACCAAAATATAATTCAAGAGACCAGGGAGGCAAACGGGTTTTTAGTTAGAGCAGGCTATTAGAAAGAATAAAGATTCCTCAGAAAATTGCAAGTTAAACAGGGAACAGAGGGCAAAAATCTGTCGTAAGTTGGTCACACACTGAACAATCAAGATGCAACATCTCAAAGCTGAAGAAGTCCACCAGCCAGGCACCGCACACAGTAAGAACGTTACTCACTCATGTACCACGGAGGAATAGCAAAAAGAAAGATAACTCAATACAGCACACAGCAGAGATCTTTTCTTCGGATGTCAACTGAGAAAGAAAGACAAGGTTGTAAAAATCCTGCCAAGTCAACTGTGCTGCCAGCGGGAGGGCAAATTACCAAGGTAGGTAAAGATTAGTCACTCCAAGATTTCTGCCTATTGATTAATCAAGAATTAAAGATCAAAGGAAGCCCTGCACATCATTCAGCAACAGAGGACTTTGTCTAATCAATGGAAGACACTGAACTTTAATTTTCCTAATGGAGTTTCTGTGAAGTGGAACTGTTTCTTACATAGCATAAATAGAAAAAGAAGATTAAAAAAGCAATCGGCATGCTTTAAATACACACATATACGACTGTGTAAACACCACAGAGAACAGTAGGACAACATTTAACAGTAGCTCCTTAAAAGATCAAAATCAAACAATTTAGTTTCACTTTCAAGATCCCAAATATTCGTAAAATAATACCCCTTAGGATCAAACTCCCAACCCAGACAGAAGCAACACTAGATGCTATTTACCCTCATGCAGTTGGGATTCGTGTGGTCCATTGGCTTTGGTGTCTCCAAACCATCAAAACACCATATTGCACTCTCAGTGAATAATACAGCAATTAATTAATCAATAGGTAAATAGCTCCCCTTCTGCATTTCCCCAGCTCAGGATCTAAACTCCAATCATTAGTACACATGGATATGCATTTGTGCACATCTGCAGTTACTTCACCTCAACGTGTCATCTCGATACCAATACAAGTTCTCATTAGAAATAGAGGGTTTGGGGTTTTTTGCAGTAGTTACAAACACCCTGACATAGGTGGGCACACAGTTATCTTCTCAGGATGTACAGGCCTGGGGTAGAGAGTTATGCTGATTAAAAACATTTTATCAAGTATTTTGTGCCAAAAAATAAGAGACCTCCTACATTAGTAATAGTGGCCCCATTAAAGCAGCTGAACTTGTGTGTTCTGACAAGGGTGTGAGTGGTTTGAGTCCCAGCTCATGTTTCCAGGTGCTAGAAACCGCCAGCTTCAGCGATCTGATCTGAACGCTGCACGATTAGTTCCCATTTCCAGCCCGCGACTCACCTCAGCTCACAGTGCTGCTTCAGCACCCTGCAGAGAACGCTTGGACACCCACCTCCTGACGCCGCGCGTCGGAACGCGTTATTAAAACTCTCATTTTTGAAGCCAGTTATGTTTTGAGTGGAATGGCTATCAGGGCCACACCTTTTTGACAGCCAGCTCGAGAAACAGGCCAAGGGCGTGGACACGTTTTGTTTTGACACCGCACTGCAAGGTATCTCCTTCCTCAGCCCTGACAAGCACCCTCTCAGGCCAATGTAAAAACACACAAGTCTGAGTAGTTGAAGGAAATGAAAAGGCAAAAAGCCATCCTTAAAGCGCTGTTTAAAAACTCTGGAGAATTTCGAGGTGACAATGACTCTAATACGCAATGCCGTGCGCCTTTTCATCAGAAATGAGAACCCGGCACGTGCCCAGATGGCACAGCCGTGCTTTCGTGGCCCGGGTTTCCTTCCCCAGCTATGGCTGCGTGCTTGCTTAGCTGTGCTGGACGTGGAAATTCTCTTATCTCCGTTATGGGCAGGACAGTGTTGGAGGCCACTTGGTGTTGCTGTTCAGACAAATAACCACAGTAAAGGGACACTTGTCTCCCAGCTGCAGGCAAGATGCTGAACTACTGCAGGGAGCAAACGGTTGTGTAAATTCGCAAAGAATGATCCATTCTCTTTTGAAAGGGGGTAAAAAAGATTGACTCATTGTGCAAAGGCAGTATTGTACTCGGTACTGATGCGGAGAGGCCGCCAGTACCCCCCACACACACCCCCCCGGGGCCGATCTGCAGGAGGGGGGAGTTTGTCCCCCCAGTCGCAGGGAGGAGCAGAGCTGCTCCTTCGCAGCGCTCACACCTCAGTGCTGCTGCTCCGCAGCTCCTTGCTTGCTCTGCTGCCAAGGACCCACACCCACCACCTCATCTCTCTCCTCTTCTGCAGAGAGGGGAGAAGCCGCCAGGCCTGCTGAAAGCACCAGGTACCTGGGAGAACATTTATCTGGAACTGGAGCAAGGAGGAGACACCCCCCTCCCATCCCAAACCCTCAAACAGTTGGAAAAAAATATTTTTAGCATATCTTAGAGGGCATTTCACTGGGTTCACCCTTCACTTACTCAAAAACTTGTTCATCTGAGCAGATGTTTCTAAAGGAGGGATGTCTAAAACCCTTCCTGACCCTAACAGATGTCTGAAGAGCGCAGGTAACGGTGTCAAGATGGCACTCGGGCGCTTCCATTTCAGCCGGGAATAAGGAACACGGGCTAGAGCAGATGTATTCAATGCTCTGGGTCAAACCTCTCATTAAATCCTTCTGCAAAGCAGGTTTAAAAACCCTGAACTTGGGACTATTCACAGAACAGAGCCTCAGTGACAAAGGGAAAGATCTATCCTGAAGCTTCCTAACTCAGTTTAGTTTCAGGTCTCCAGAATACCCTGTGCACAATTTAGCCTCCCATGCTCGTACAAGCTAAATTCATACTAAATTCATACTGGTAGACACTGAGTAGCCACACATAGCTGAAAAATTACCATTCTGATCAAATACTCCGTTATGATTAATCAGCAGTGAAGCCTGCAATAAGCTTATTAAGAAGAACTTGGCTCACTTTCCTGCACATGCACAAGGAAAAATGTTTTCAGCATGAATATCTAATTCTCCCTTATTTTAACAGATGTTTTGTCATATTTTTACATCCGTCTTGCCAGCTCCTCTTACTCGTTACAATTCTATTAAGAATTGCAGCCATTACACGTTGGAGAAGGAGGAATATACCGAAAGCCATTCTCCTGCCACTTGATTATTGTCCAGAGCTGGTATTTCTGCCTTCTGCGTGGTGCTACGTTACCTCTTCTCTAGAAGCAATGACTGAGCAGCTCATTACCCACACCAACCAACCTCCTCTGAGACATCACACGCCTCCAGCACCGTGACCCCACAAACAGGGTAGCCTGCCAGAACCTGCTGCCCAAGGTTTGCCTTTACTGCACCCATCTAACTGACAGAACCAGAAGTGTGACCCTGCTAAGCCCACAAGCGAGCCGTCACACAAAGCCACATCTCCTGGCTTGCGGCTCCACATCAGTGAGCTCCTCCACCTGAGCAGATTTAGGCTGTCTCAGGATGCACCCTATGGCGATTTGTTAAGCATCGTTTACTTATTTCTCATGAATCTGCTACAGAAAGGCACATCTGCCCTTCTGAGCATATAGGGGAAAGGTGGAAAAGCACAAGGAGGTCTCCTGCCAACATTCAAGTGATGCCACCTGCACCCTCAGGTGCCAAAGGCAGCACGTTTTGGCTAAAGCAAATAAAGAAGCTGAGCTCTCAGCCAGACCCTCAGCTGTCACAGGTTTAGAGCAGAGAAAGCTGACAAAACTGGCTCTGTATGACAAATAGGGAAAATACCAAATCAAAGCCTCACTTATGCCTGTACTGAAAGCCTTCCTGAACAACACTGCTCTTGTAACCAAGGGGTAAAGGCTGACGCTTTTACTTCTCAAAGGGCTATGCATGCTCCCAGTCTATAAAAAGACTGACGTAAAATGTTTTCAAAGCAATGAGATTCACTATCAAGGTTTTTCTCAGAAATAAAAATATTCCAAGCAGAAAGCAAATATTTAGCAAGTATTCAAACAAATTCAGCTGCTTCTGCACAGAACTAAGGCAGCTTGGAGATGTGCAACTGGAGATGCTGACGTGTTAAGAGACCGGAGTCAATCCCAGCTCTGCTGACCCAAGGGGCGCACCTGAAAACGCCTTTGGCATCCAAGTCAGCACATCCCTCTTGTCCAAGGCCTCTCTGCTTGCTGTGGGAATGTTTCTGCACAGGTAATGCAGACAGCAGAACAACGATGACTCTATTCTGCACGATAGACTCATAGATTGAAAACCTGAGTCCAAATCCAGGATTTTTATCTTTTCTGTTGAATTTACAAGCACAGAGAAGCCCTCTCAGCTTTCAAAGCTAAGGATATGCCTGTAGCTCTGGTCCTTAAAAACATTAATGAGCTCTTGGCCTGAAGTTTCACGGTAAAAAAAAACAAACATGAGAAATGTCTTTGCAGGAACCTGCAGGAAGCCAAAGCAGCCAGGTCTCCTGCATGTCCTCGCCCCCCGCTTTGCCCCCACAGGAGATCCACTGAACTCCGCAGGACCAGACACATGCAGGGACAGAGATGAGCAAAAGAAGGTTTAGCACCTGCCTGCAAAGATACACAGCCCATCAGGGACACTGTGGGATGAGCAACCCGGCCCCACAAAACTGCAGACAACTGCTGCTCCGATTATTTGTACCCAAGGGCGGGGTGAAAGGCAGTTTCTCTGCGGTGGTTTCTACTATAAAGTATTTCAGAGCTCCTGTAGCAAAAGCTGCAACTGCTGCTTCGTATGGTTGTGCTGCATCAAAATGCAATAGGCAGTCAGGAAAACAACCATCTCTGTGTGCAACTGCACGCGTTGAGCACGCTGACAGAGACTTAAATAGTAGTCTGGGCTGCCAGACTTCAAGTCAGGAAAACCAATGCTTGCAGTAGGATGGGGGGGTGTAGAATGGGGGGAGAAAAACACGCAGTCATCTGCCTTCTGCAGGTTCTTTTCAAACTACGGCTGGGCAGGGCAGCTCCTGGCAAGCGCTCACACTAGGGGAGAAAGCCTGTAAGTTCTGCTTCTTTTCTCAAACTGCAGCATTTATGAGTAAAATCCCTTCTAAACCAAAACATATTTCTCATGCTCTTTGAGCGTCAACCAGAAGGAAGCAAGTTCCACAGTTACAGAAAAAAAATAGATTGATATTTTTTTTTTCCTGAATTGCTTAACTTTCCACAGAGATGCCAAATTTACAAGTAGATAATTTTGAAGCTTGGGTCTTCTGCTGTCAAGCCACCAGTGATCCACAGCTTGAGCTAAGGACAAGGGTAAGAGCTGTAACAAGCACTTGTCCTCCAGAGCTAGCTGACAAGGAACCAGTCACACACATTCACCAGAGGGCTTAGAGAAACTCCAAGATAAAAAAAAATATTTCCCATATTCCAAATCCCACTGATTTGCAAATAAGCTCCTAAGCAATTATATAATCTTGTGCTAAAAAGTGTTGGCTGCTGCAGTCAGAAATGTGCATACAGGAAAGACTTTTAAGTAGTACTGCAAAGGAAATGGAAATAGCTACCAACTGCACTAGAAAATTTTGCCAGTTCAGAAAAGGTTACATCTTAACCTGCACTGCACACAAAGCACGCATTTGCAACAGACCTCGGAAGCCAAGACTCTTCCGGGAAAGAAAGCTTAACAATAATAAAAAAAATACAATTTCATAGTTGGATACCAACTTGAAAATGGCTTAGATCAGGACAGGGAATTACCCAGCAATTATTTCTGGCTTTGAATAGTGAACCTTTAAAGACACCAACACTGCTGGCATCAGAAACAATCAGACAACCCCAGGGTCTGCCATGAGAACGAAGGGCTCTTGTGCTCCCACCACCACCCAGACATCCAGCAGCAGAAAGTGCTACACACTGTTACTGCAGTGAGTTCAGCAGTTTGGCAGCACTCAGCACCACTGACTGAGGCCCGGGAGTTCAGGTGAGCCTAGGAACAGAAACAGAAGACCAAGAATACAAAACAAACAGAATCTGCCCCCCTCCATAAAGTCAGTTCTGGTTACCTGGCGTGTCGGACAGCGGGAGAGGAATGAAAGGATCAGGCACAGTCAGAAGAGGAGGGCTAGCGTCCAAACTCAGAATGTCTTTCGTTTTTTCAGCTGCTAACCAGGAAGAGAAAAGGCAGAGTGAAACAGAGAAAAGAGAAAAGCAGAAAGCATCAAACAAAATCTCAGCACAGTTCAATATTACAGAGTCCAAGCTACAGCCTGACAAGAACAACACACACGCGTACACTCAGAACAAGTTTATATTGCTAGTGAAAAGAAGAAAAAAACAAAACAAAAAAACACTATTACCACATAGCTCTCCAACACAATTCAACCTACAGATCTCAAAACATTCCTTGAAAAGGAAGTACGATTATCTCATTTTACAGTGGCACAAAAGGTGAAATGCCTTAACAAAGGACATGCAGCAGGCCAGCCCCCACGTCGGGCCTCTTTGTCTGAAATAAAAGATACAGCATCTTGCATCAGACAGGCTTAGACAGGCTTGTATCTATGAGGAAAGAAAAAGAAAAGGGCTAGAAGTGCACAGCCCAATGCCAGCACCAAGAGAATTTCCGAGACACGTTCCTATGCCAAACCGCAGGACAGGAGAGTCAAGGAGCACATTTCAGAGACAACCACCATACAAAATGAACATGCTCCAGCGGCCGGAAAGCCCTGAACATGCAGATGCTTCTGAAGCTTTGCAGAAGGTTCATTACAGCTGAATCTGGAGCTGCTGTCACTCAACAGCACTCCACAAAGGCTGATGGAACATTGTAAACCATTCCCAGGGCGCTGAACAAACTCAGAAAGCAGCCCCCTCGAGCACACTTGTGTCATGGGCTTCAGCTCCTTAATTCTCAGGTAAGAGCCAACAATACCAAGCGCAGTTACAAGCTCCTCTAAATCTCCTTTTATAAATAGAAATAAGCATAAATGGATTTGTCACTTCTTGCCCCACAAAGGATTCTCCAGCCTCTTCCCAGGACTCCTCTCACCAAGGGTTGGTGCACTTCCACGGGGAAGCATCGAACAGTTCCATCTGTCACCAGTAACAATGACTGCCCAGGATGGGGAAGAGGATTCCTCGCATGGAGGGCTCCTGGAAGCAGTTTTCCAACACCGCGCTTGGCAGGTCTCTGCTGTATTCAGCATGGTGCTAAAGAACTAGAAACAAGCATCAGCACTCACCAAGTTTTTTTGGCATAGAAGGGGCTGCTCATGGCAAAACCTTGGTACTCAAGTCCCAAAGGAGACGCCAGACAAGATCACACAAGCAGAGACCTCTGCAGAAAAGCTCCTTCAACCAGCCAAGAACTCCTGGCCTCTGGACCCAGACAGAGCAGCCAGCGCAAGACTTCTTACCTTCACCGTTTAACATGTACATCATGAGACTAACTGCGCCTTCCTGAGGGTTCTCCCTACTCACTCCTGTCTGCTGTTCTCGTTCTGTGGCAGAGACATTATTATCCCTGCTCCTCTCCCTCACACAGCCTAACAGCCGCAAGCAAGGAACATCCTCCAGCATGTCCGACCAATGTCTGAGTCCAATTCCCTTATCGCACACTACATACTTTACTTCTAATTGTGAGCTGCCTGGAACATCAGTACATTAAGAAGCTTTCTCGTTATTTTAAGGGTCTCACCAAAAGCCTCAGCTCGGCCTGCACACAGTGCCTCCTGCCTCTGTAACCCAACTGTGACAGGGACACGGGCCTTTCCTACCTTCCCTCCTTTACTGGGGTGCCAACTCCATCCTACAGTTCTTAGTGCCAAGGCCCAGCTCAATTTATAGCAGTTTTACCTCCCTTTCAAAGAGGCCTCGACAAAGAGTTGCCATTTTCCTGCAGTGCTTCCCAGGGCATTGCCCTGTTGGACATTCACAAACTCACCTGATCCAGCAGTGAAGGAAGAGCCACCAAATGCATCTGCCTGGGTTGCAGATGAAGCTGGCTGGAAACCTGGAATCAAGTTCTCTGTGGAACTGCCCATCTTTTCTGGAGCTTTCCCTGAAATGCCAGATGCAGATTTAGGGGAAAAACATCCATTTTGATGGTAGGTTGCTTACCTAGATTTTTAGGACACTATTTCAGTAAGTGACTTAACCCCGTTCCCACAAATCATAACTTGCAGACGAAGCAAAGTTTAAACTGTAGCTTCTACATCCAACAGATCAAGGCTACTTCAAAAGCAGTTAATATCTCTGAGGATCATGCTCATAGCAAAGAGGACAGGGACTGAGATGGGAAATTGGAAGGATTTGGCTCATACAGGCACAGAGAACCATGATAATATGGGAGCACCCCAGCAACATCTGACCAAAAGCACCACACTTCCATGCCATCTTCTGTTTTGAGAGCAGGCTGGTCTTCAGCCACCTCCATAAACCTACCATCGCTTAGCTTTGCGAAGTCCTTGTTCAGCAGCTCCTCAGCTGTGAGTTTGGAGAAGTTATCATCATCAAAGGGATTCCACGTGGAGACGTCAGGCGGGTTATAGACATTCTGCTGTGAGGTCCTTGGGGAACCCGAGGGCGTGGTGGAAGCAGATCTAGATGTGATCATCCCAACCAAACAACAGTCATTAATAACCCATCTGAAATCCTCTGGCTATACGACGAGCTGGTCAAAGCTACTGCATTATAATTCCTACTTAAAACACTCAGCACAAGTTATTGACTTGCAAGCCCAGAAAGCTGGGACCAGTTAGCCTTATCTACACGTAATCTGGTTGAGCATCCTGGTGTCAGGGATTAAAACAAGCATCATAAACATCCTGTTTGAAACAATTTTCTGCAGTGCCCATTTGGAAGCTTCCTGCCTGTAGACACTATAGAAGTGAGCTAGCAAGTACTCCTGGGGAAGCACTGATGCTAAGCAGCAAGTGTGAAGCACGCACCAGGGACGATGCTGGCTTTTATAATCCAGAGGAAGGGCTTGTTTGCTCAGCTTTTGGGAAGCACAGAAGAGCTCAGGAGGACTTCTGCCCCTGGGGAAGTTTTTCAGCAACTTTCTGCCAAGCCCCAAACTATGGTCTTGGGAAAGCAAGGACTTATTTAGACCTGAGCTTGCTGCCTACATTCATCTCAGTGCTTCGCCTAGGAAATCTCTGAAGAGCCCCATCGATCCCCTCCCTCCGTACCCTCGGACACCAAGTGACCAGCCACCTACTTGGATTTGTTGAGACTGGCTTCAGCAGCAGCTGCCTGCAGGAGCTGCGTAGACTTGCTGGCTGGAACCCCAAAAACCGCACTGTGGGTCACGTCGCTCAGAATCCTCCTGTGTCCTGCACGCTGCGTCTTGGGGGAGGACGGAGGGGTGAGGGAGCCCAGCTTCTGTCCTTGCACTGCTGGGGGGGGCGTGGTTTGAGGTTTTTGCTGTGGCCTCATTTGTGCCTGCATCTAGGAGAGAAAGGTAAATGGAATGTCCTTGTTTGAGAACAACAGCCACGATGACAAAACCAAATAAATGCTGGAGGATCTGACCTTCGAGTCATGGGTTGGGGACAGTCTGGAGGGGGAAAAGCAAACCAAAAGAATTGGGAGCAGGAGGGAATTCGCTGATCTACAGTATTTCAGGATAACTACAACCATACAGGCAGAGACTCTCCTGTTTCTATGGTGCAGCTCTGGAGGCAAAGCCTCTACTAGCACATGTCATTAAAGGCTAGCTGGTCTCAAACTTGCTCATGGGTAAAGAGGCTGAAATCCAGGGCAGAGGTAAAAGAAGAAATCAGATCATAGTATGCAGGACTCTCCTCACAGGGACACGAGGAGTGGGGGTAAGGTAAAGAGCAGTGTTCCTTCCAGTAGATAACATGTGACTGGGGGCAAACCCCTAATGGAGTACAGGTCTTCTGCAGGAATCTTGCGCAAAAAGCTTTCTTAGCTTTCTCTTACGTTAAAAAAGAGAAAAGCAAGGATCACAGAAGCAATGTTTGTCATTAAAATCTGCAGGAGAAAAACAGCACGTTTGGTTTAAGCGTAAGACAAGGCAGCCCAGCTACAAACCTTTTGGAAACTTCAAGGGTTTCCTCAAACTGATCTCCCTTTTCCATTACCTCAGTCTCGCATTAAACTCACAAACCCATAAATACTTGAAATACTGTTCTGTAGCGATAAACAAGAGCATCACTTCCAATTATCTGTTTTTTCAAAATCTGTTTGTCAGTTCGATATTATGGCTGGGATTTAAAGCAGGAAAACTAGAATGCAAAGAGCAGGAATATGTGCATGCCACCGCCTCTGCCTGGGCACTAGCTCCCTGTTCCCCAGCCTGGACCATCCCAGGCCATTTTCAACCAAGGAAGACAGATGAAAGACTTGGAAAGACCTAAGAGAGGGCAATGAGAAAAAGATTTACCTCCCCAGTGTGGTGCTTAACTCCAGTGGGGCAAGGCAAACAAGTGGTTAGCTGTCTCGTTCTTCATCTGGCATTTCCAGGCAGACTAATTCACTGCAGCGGAGAAGCAAGCTCACCTGACTGCTTCTGATGCACCCACCTTACATCCTGCTATATAGGTCATTGCAGAAAGTACATTTGGTGCTGAGAAATAAAAGGGCAGTGCTGAAATCGCCACATAAATGAATGCAGGGCTTATTAAGCTGAAGTTTCGCCATGTGAAAAGGTTTTGATGGGTCCTGGCTTGGTACCTTCTGCTCAGAGACTCTGCTCTGCAGAGACCTTATCTCACTATCATTTTTTAAAATGAGCCAACTACTGCTTTTCCCCTCCGACAGCTGCAGGAGTGGAGAAGCATGCGTCCATTCTGATCAGCCATCCAGGGGGGATAAGGCTAATTTTCAATCTAGCTGATTTAATAAAATTAAGACTGGTTTTGTGCTAGTGAATCGCAGCAAAGCTCTTTAGAGATGCGCTTTAACACCACATTTCAGGCATTTCTCCTCTAAAAGGAACTGGGTAATAATGGTCTCATCCAAAACCTGTCTACATGCACTTAAAAATCTCCCACCGATTTCAACAAAATAACTTGCCTCAGGTCATGGAGCAAAACAATAACGAGACCAGGAACACAACAGCTCCAAGCCTGTCACCCTCCCTAACAACCAGCTTCGTGCTGAAAATTAATATAAAAGCAAAGGGGATGAATGTGACAGAGCCTTGAGACACATCAGAGCAAAACAAACAATACTTCCCCAGAATTGCTCAGGTCACTGGCTTATGGAGTCTATTAGTCAAATTAACTCCTGATGTCACTTCAAAGGAAGCATGCTCAAGAGATGAGTTAGGTCCTGAATAACTGGCAACTCAGGAACAAGCAAACACAAACCGACCCTTAGTTTGGACTCAAACAGTGTGCACCTGAGGGGGTTTGTTACCAGCTACCCTTTGCTCTGCACATGTGCACCCTGGTACAGCAAAGTAACAGGCAGCTTCCTCCTGCACATGCCTCCTTCTCTACACACAACTGGAGTTAGGGACACCCCTTGGCACTCCCAGAACCAAGCAAGAGGGGACGGGATTTCACAGGAATAAAAGCAAAAGGCACAGCTTCCTCCCACACGCACTGCAGAGACACTTTGGCAACGGGGATCCTGCCCTCTGGCACAGCTCCCCTGCCTTGAACACTGTGGGCAGCTGGCTACTTCCCTGGTGTAGACAGCCACATTTTCCATTAAGAGCATTTATTTTGGACACACATTCTGATGATTAGTAAAGTGGATGACTTATTTATTTTTAGATACAGTACTTTGAAAAGTCTTCTCTCCATAGTACTAAATGAAAAAGGTTACCCAAATGCCAGAAACAACCAGGAAGCTGCTTGCACCACCCTCTGCATCAGACCCTGAACACAAGATGGAAGTTTTCAAAACAAGCAGCAACAGTTCTGTTGCCTGGTGCCCAACCTGACGTGTTAAGCACAAACAACTTTTCAAAAGAGTTTATGACATGTCTTCTAAGGCAACGTGACAGAGGAGGGATAGAGAGAAGCTGCATTAAGCACCTACTTACATCTTCCTGCCTGCTTTCTACTCATCACCTACTCATCTTCCTCCTATGGACTCAGACCACAACTCCAGAGCCCAGCATCCCACCGGGAAGAGCAGTCCAAACAACTGCACGTGTCTGACACAGCGAGTTTAGCGCCGACCTCTGCGACTCGGTAATAACTCACCAGGGGTCAGCAGGTCCTAGAGCCCCAACTACCCGGGCTCTGTGGGTCTGAAAAACCAGGCACTGCGCTGGGGCGTTTCTGGCGCAGAGGGGCAGGCAGGGGAGCACGTGCCAGGCTCCAGAACCGCTGCCCCCTCCCTCCCACGAGGCTCTTACCACTTGCTCCTGCGGCTGCACCGGCTGGGCCGCGCTCGGCTGGGCCGGGGGCTGCGGCGGTGCCGGGGCTTGCTGCTTCTGCTGGACTGCTGCTACTGCTGTCTTCTGCTGCATCGCTGCCTGCTGGGCCATCATCTGCTGCTGCTGTTGCTGCTGCTGGTAATAGTTCTGCATCAGCTGCTGCTGTGCTGGCGCTCCTTGCTGCATCACTGGGAACTGGGAAACAACCCATTGTTGATCTGGTTGCTGGTGGGAACTGGGGTACCACCACCAGAACTCAGGGCCAGCCATGGGAACAGTTACAGCCACCGCATGCAGCAAAGGATTAACAGTCTGCGATGGCTTGGAGACCATCTGCGGAGGAGTGCTGGAAAACGGCCTCTGGTCTAACATTAAATTCATCCGGGGTTACACCTGCCTGCACAGAGCTCCCGTCTTTCTCCATTTTTATAAATTCTAAACCTTTCCCCAGGATAGGAAGATTTACTGTCCCTTTGCTTCTGCTATTAAATATGCTTTAGCAGAGATCTGTGCTGCTATAAACACCTCAGTTTAGCACACGAGTCTGTCATCTAGACACACCCCGTCTAACACATCATGTGTTCACAGGCCTCCTGATCACCGCAGTCTACCACAAAACCTGAATCTTAGCGCTGAAAAGGCATGCCAGGCTTCTCGTGTCAAAGAGCAGAAGGGAAACTCTGCCCCTCTGCTCATCAGCTGAGCATTCACTTCAAGACCCTGAATCACTTGGAGCCGTAAAATCTTAACCAGCACTGCTCATCTTGTTTGAACATGACAAAAATACCTCAAGGCCTTCCACGTTGACAGTTAAAAGTGACAGCCTTGAGTGGCAAAAAAACTTGCTAGAGAACTGGAGATGCATTGGAAAATGCCTAAAAACTGTACCTATGTCCCAAAAAAGAAGGAGTCTTGCCATAAAGACAAAGATACAGCCTTTCAGGCCTCTAGCACAGGAAGCCTGCAACAAACATGAGCACGCACACCTACCTGCTGAGCCTGCATCATCTGCTGCTGCTGATAATAGGCAGCCTGTTGCTGCTGCTGCTGCTGCTGCTGTTGCAGAAGCTGCTGCTTCAAGAAAAGCTGCTGTTGATGCTGAGGTGTGGCCTGTGGCTGAGTAGAAGGGACCTGGGGCTGCGCCTGCGAGGCCTGCTGCGGAGCGGGTGCCTGCTTGGCTTGCGGCTGTGCCGGAGTCTGTGGAGGTGCTGCTTTTTGCTGGGGGACACTTGCAGGGAGCGAAGGCTGACCACTGACCAGGGCAGCAGGTCCTGCAACTGGTGGAAAGAAAAGAGAAAAAACCAAACCACAACAGATCCATTAAATCAACGTGCACCACAGCCTGGCGGCAGGAAGGCACCGCAGAGGGAATGATCACCGTCTCACCTTGGGGCTGAATGGCTGCTTGAGCCGTGGGTCTCTTCCTCGGCGTCAGGGCTGGCTGAATGGGTAAAATTCCAGGGTTGGGCTGTGTCTGTCCTGCTTTAGGTCTCTGGCGGGGTGCTATGGAAGTTTCTGTTGTAGGGATGGGATCTGTCAGCCTGCAAAATAAGGTAAGGAATAAGAAGAGCAGCAGTAAGAGCACAGCCTTTGTAAAGCCGATAGCGGGTGCATGCAACACACTGCAGGGGTTTAAAAACTGATCCCGACTTCCGCAGTACGTGACTGGTAAAGGTGAAACACTCGTGGGCATCCAGACACCCACAGCGACTCCTTCCAGAAAACTGCAAGCACAGTAAAACTTTATGGATGCATTCACAACAACTAATCCAAGGACTGTAATTTTGCTAATTGTGGCATCATCTTCTGTTGGACAGCTGGAACTTGTCAAAATCACTCAACTCATTCAAATATTTCCTACGACATATTGTTTAAATCCACTTAAGAGTTCTGAATGAGCAGATGAAGGACATAAATTAACTGAAGAGCAGCTGGTACCTTTGGGCAGAGTTGTCTAAATTGTCATCTTTACAAGTACCTTAACTTTAGTACATCTACCCCAGAGAATCAAGGGATTGGGCCTCTTCTGATCCCTGCTCAGTATTTACTGAGCTCCAAAAATGCATCGCAGCAGAGCCAAGCAGCCAGACACCACCCTGCCCTTCTGTGGATGCATTTACTTGTTAGATATCATGTTGTTCTACTAATGTGAGAGTAACTGCATTCAATTATAAAAACAAACAAAGCAGACTCCTGGGATTGACAGACAGAGAGGATGCCCTGTTTTAAAGTCTGAGGAAAACTGCTGGGTTTAGAGTGCCCACTGCTGTACTGCTCACGTTGCAGTGAAATAAGGGACAAGTTTTGTCCAACAGAATTTACAAGTCTCCATTACAGTGTCAGAAGCAGAGCAAGCAGCAGCAGGGGAGGAGAAAAAGCACAGCAGTCCAGTGGCGTCCCCACTAACTGGGCTCTTCAGATGCAGACTGCTTGGGCTTTCGTGTCCCCCCAGAAGAAATTACAGGACTCTTGCAGAAATCACAGCAATTTCATACAGTAATTACTGCGGCAGGTTATCATCTGCCAAGGGTCAAACTCAAAGCAGCAAGAGTCCCTGATGCTGTTTCTCAGCGGTCTCGCGTTCTTTGGGCCAGTTCCAGGCCCGCTGCAGCCCAGCTGCAGTCTCTCTCCTGACTTTGCTCCCAGGTACTGTGGGTTCTGCCTCCGGATGGATGACACACTAGATTCATCTAAGTGCACGAACTTCAAGTGCTGCTGTCAAGCAATGTCTTCAGCACAAAAAGCCTGGCTGTTGAGTCATGTTGAGCACCGCCCAAGTCCC
>NW_020799128.1:80963-122598 GCF_003259725.1 Athene cunicularia | reverse complement strand
GCCCAAGTCCCACCCCCACCCCCCCCCAAGCAGAAAAACTTCCCCAAATATCTGCAATTTCTGCCTTTCAGATCACTGAGATCAATGGTTATTTATGTCACTGAAGCAGAAGCCTCAGGACTGCAGTGTCTGTCTCCACATGTAAATGGGAGCCCACGAGGAAGCACCTAAATATACCAAGCACCTTTCCTAACCACAGCAGAAAGACAACAGAGGGCTGAGCATCATGCAGATGTGGTTACCTGGCCTTTGGTTGACTCTTCTTTGCAGCAGCTTCACTTGCTTTAACCGGGTCTGGGAGTTTAGCGGGGATTGGAGAATTCTGCAGATCCCAAAACCAACAAATTTTGTATTTTGAGGGCAGAAGACAGAGTCAGAACTAATTTGCAAGAGCATCGCATGAAACAGGGAAATTGGGGGATCCCCAAAACAATTATTCCTCATGCTGGACACAGGACAGACCCCTCAATATTAATGTCATGAGAAGACAGTAGTTTAGGAGAGTCTTTACAAGGGAAAAACACAGTTCAGCTTTTTGACTATTTGCTACGTGTGGAATCTGAACACAAAGCTTCACAGCACAACTTGGGTATTTTTAAAAGACAACCTGGGACAATAGCAGCCATACATATTACTACTGCTATAAAAAAGCTACAGGCATAGTAGTACTAAAAACATGTCTTATTCATAAAGACTGTAAATAACCACCTGAACATGGGGAAAAAAATAGGTTTCCTCTTACCTGGAAACAATAAAATGTCATGTCACAGATGTGTGTAGCACCATTAAAAAAAAAAACAACCTATCAACTATTTTTCAAGTGAAGTCTATAAGGATACACTAAGAAGGGGCAGATGGTTGTGTGAGGCCTGACGGAGTTCAAACGCAGTCCCAGCCAGACGGCAGACACAAAACTGCTATGTTTAAAACCCACTGCAGCACAAATTACACACGCTGTGATGAATGTGCTGGGAGATCAAATTGGTTTCACAAGCATGGCCTAATTTTTCATGTCCACATGCACAAGATCTCTTGGTTGGCCTCACATGGTAACTGGGTGAGGAGTTAAGCCAGGGACAAACAGAAATAAAAGACATATGAAACAAAACCATGATTCCTGTCCCCAGCTCCTAAAAAACCCCAACCCAAACAGCACTAGTCACAAAAAAGAGAGGGAAAGAAAAAACGACAGACCCTCCTAATTACAGAACCGAGGAACAACCGACAGAATATAGCAGAATGCTCGATAGTCAGCAACTGCCACCCCCAGTCTCCTCCCACAAAGCTCTACATCAGCCCATTCCTTCGCCACTCACCTGGACATTCTGGACTGGGCATTCCTTCTTTGCCAATTTGAATGCAAAGTAGGAAACCTGATAAATATCAGGTCTCTTATCAGGGTCTGGCTCAAGCATATACCCTTTAAAAGACAGAGATGCTAATATCAGAGCAATAGAACAGACAGACCGACATGAGCCATTTGGGGCAGCGTATCAGAAGATATAAGGAAAAAATCTTTTATGATGGGCGTGGTAAGAACACTGGCACAGGATGCCCAGAGAGGTGGTAGATGCCCCATCCCTAGAAACACTCAAGGTCAGGCCAGACAGGGCTCCGAGCAACCTGATCTAGCCTAAGATGTCCCTGCACGTGGCAGGGGGGCTGGGCGAGGTGAGCTTTAGAGGTCTCTTCCAACCCAAACCATTCCGGGATTCCACATTTGGTATACGCAGATGCTAACAGGGTGCTGTGACTCTTTCAAAGCACCCAGTCGGTGGCCAGCAGGGCTGAGGTGATCATCTGGGTCAGCTGAAAAAGGGGCAAGACAGCCACTCAGGATGGACTAGGGGATATATTCCAGGGCAGCTATGAAAATTCGTAGCTGCTATTGAAGGCTCGAGGGCCAGAAGGGGAAACGGAGCCTGCTTGGTCAGGGAACAGCACTGGTTTTGACTTCTGCATTTCCAAGTGAACCCAGGGGAAAAGAGCTTGATCCAGCGCCGGTGTGCCAGTGGGGCAGGAACACAGGCCAGCCACATACATCGCTGCACATGTACCACCACATAAGGAAAAAAAAAAAAATACCAGCCTGCTCTGCAAACACATCCAACTCTGTGTTAGTCAAAATTGTGGCTAGGAAAAAAAAAAAAAATCCAATGCTGTGCTGAAAACAAGAGAGCTGCCCCAGCTTTGCCAAGAGCAGTGCATTGTACCCTTAATTACACATTCACTCTAGTCAGTGGGTTATTTATAAATCATTTCAGTTCTGTTTCTCAATTCACAGAAGATGAATTCTTATCGCTCGTCTAAGTCACTGTGGTTCTTTTCAGTTCCTTATCCAAATAGATTTATTACTGGAGAAATACGTTTCTGCATAAATAGGCTTATTGTGCAAGTTTCTGTAGGACTCTTAAACCAAATGGTTGTCTGTTTTCCTGCCTTTCCACGGAGTTCACTGCAGCCTAGCCGAAGAGAGATCTCTTTGTCACAACTGTCTTTCAAAGAGTGATCTCCTAAGCGACTACAAGATCACTTTAACCACCCCTTTGTGCAAGCAAGTCTCTTAAAAGAAGAGAAACACCAACGGTTTTACTGTAGGAACAGGGAACGTAAGGACAAAACACTTCTGCGGGGTTTTTTTAGTTCTGTGGAAGTAGCTTACGCCACTGTCAGACACTCACGGATGAGGCAGTGCATGTCTTGTGAGTGCCGAGAATTATCTGGAATGGTGAAATTGCCATCACAGATTGCCACCTGACTCTCCCCAAACGGCAAGGTGAAGTAACACAGCTTGTACAGTAAACAGCCAAGGGCCTAAAGAGAGAGAACAGAGCAAAGGATTCAACAAACTGAGGAAAAGCAGGGAACGGCACAATCCAAACACCATTGCAGACAGCAGGGAAAGTGCTCTAGCGTGCTCTACTACAGGGGTCCCGCCTGACGTCAGGCCTGCATTTTAACGTCCCTGGGACCGACTTGAAAACAAGCACAGTTACATGGGAAGACAAATACATGAAGCGCCTTCCCTTGCTAGGCTGAAATACTGTGATCTGGGGGACTGTGCAGTATCATCACACCCCCCCCACAGCCCCACGTACCGCTACACGTCGAGTGACCCTGCAAGTCATTAAACAGGCAAAGCCTGTTTCCACCACACACTGGGAGGAAAAAGCAAAGTAACAGCAAAAATAAATGGTAACCATCTTCCTTAATACATTTATTCTGGCAAAGAAAATCTAAACTGTTTCCAAGCTTAAGTTCAAACCACCTTTCAATCGTTATAAATATGTACCAGGCAGAGATATACAGAGAAGACTACAGGCTGCTAGGTTATATCACCCTTCCATCTATTTCTGGGCTGCTTTTGACAGCCAAAACCACCACCTATTTCAAAAGAAAATACAAGTTTTGCACAAAGGGCTAATTATGAAACACTCCCACCATCTCAGAGAGGAGAGGGGGAGACATTTCCTAATCCTAAGCAAGTCATCATCAGCTTCTCTTTTGTCAGAGGATTTCACAATTAAATCGCACTCTAGTTTAAAATAACCTCGGTAAGATTTAAGGAAGGGGAGCTTTCCAGCTGGACAAATGCTGCAACAGGCCTTGAAGCCGAGGTCCCACTGTGCACACCACCACAGGCTCCTTTGGAAACGCTCAGCAGGTCACTAGAACAAAATTCCTTCCGCGCCAGGAAGAGGAGAGCCTTTGGGTCTCTGCCCTTCCACATCATCACAGGAAGGAGTGCAAATCCTAAGTTCTCTGGCTGCCTTGGAGGCCCTGACAATCTTTTTGTGCTGTTACAGCTGTGACCTTCCCTCTCCAGGTCTCCAACACCCAGGCGAGTGAGCCGGCGCTGGTACAAACGTCCTGCTGAACTCAGCAGAGAAAGAGCCCCACAGGAGCTGCCGCTTTCCCAACTCCGAGCTGAGCTCAGAGAGGACAGAGGACTCTTCCCAGCAGATGTCACGCCAGCAATTTTCCCTCTTATATATGCAGATGCAGAGCTATTGAGAACACATTAGAACTCTCCTTATGCTGCTTCTGGCTTCTTCCTAGCTCAGGGCTTCGGAAACCAAACAAACATGCTCTGAATTAGCATTTTAAACGCATCCCATTTGCTAAATTGCCACTACACTACAAACAGCACAGACTTTTTTTCATCTCCATCCCAACTAAAGGGGAAGCCTTCCATCCTTGATCAGGTTAGCCAGTAATGGATTACACTCCAGTTGCATTTTGCTCTCAACATGAAAAGCATGGCAAGACTGCACTGGTCATTAGCAGCACAAAAGCTTGGTCTTTGGCCAGGTTTGACAACCCAGACCTGTGTTACACTGTCCAGGACAAGCATACTATTGCTCCTGGGGAAGGTCTGTTTTCTTAGTTTTCTACTAAATTCTGACCAGTAACTTTCATGTCACATGCTTACAACCCAACGCAGGCACAAGAAGTAACAATACTCTGAATTTTCTGGTTTAACTCTTAAGACACGACACCAGGTTTGCACTGTTCAACCCTGGAATTCCATACATCTCTAAATTAAAACCACATGGGGGGGGTAGCATGTGAAGAAGCATGCATGTTTTATCCATAAACCGCCATGCTCAGCAGTAACTCATCAGAAACATCAAGCAGAGGAACTCTTTATTCAGAAACTGTCCAGCCTCTTAAGGAAACTAGGTTAGCCTCAGCCAGAAAGCTACCCTCTCATTACAGTAATGAAAGCAAGCTGCAGTCTGGTTCTACGACGTTACGCGGTTTTTATACGTACCCATATGTCTGCTTTTGTAGTAATAAGTTTGCCACTATAGAGGTTGACCATTTCTGGTGCTCTGTAGGATAACGTAGTGTACCTGTAGCAGAAAGATCTATCAGTGAGTTCAAAATGAGTATCGGATACATTTTCACCATGTCACCTTTCCAAATTATTAAAATTTCACTCCATCCCTATTCATTTTGGGGAAAGGGATACTAAAGAAGATAATCTATAGGAAAAAAAACCAAACAAACTCTTTTAACAGCAGCATCTGCTACATACCTTTAACTAAAATACTAACCACTGCAAACTGGCCTGTGAAACCACAGCGATAACCAGGATCTTTTCTAAAGCAAGCAATTTCCTCACAAAATAGTACAGTTCAAGAACTAGAAGTGAACTATTCAAGGATTCAGAGTAACAAGGTCAATAGTCAGATGTCCTCTGCAATGTCCTCGCTGCTGGGGCTTCGGCCAACTGTATTACAAAGATTGTAACCAGATACGCGGCTCTAACAGACAGACTTCCATACCAGGGCTCCCGCTCAGAGCCGCTGCAAACAAGGGAAAGGTTATTTCATATCTTGAACTATAGCTAGAATCTGCCTCATTTTAACAAATCACTACAAATAGAATAGCTGGAAACTGCGCCACAGTTTAAAAGACTCTTACGATAAGATTTCTTATCAGTAGGTCTATACTTTCTGCCACAGCACCTTGCATGCTGTTTATCTTGATCACAAGAAAGCATTGCTAAAGGCAAAGTTTGTGTAGGCCTGTTAATAAGTGTACAAATAGGGCATTCCAAAGGGACCGCAAAGCCAGACCAGGAGCACTCTAAAAACTTCAGTCAAGTCTAGGAAATCCATGCAGGTGTAATCGAATCCTAACAAAAAGAAGGCATTTGCACACATTTCTAACATGCTGTTTTCTAGCCAGACTACTGTATTAACAGAACTGTAAAGTTTGCAGCAGCAATGTTAAAACCAAAGTGAGCCCGAGAAGCTGGAGTCTGCTCCACTCCTGATCTAGGTCCTACCGAAGTGCCAGTCCCCTTTTTAAGAGCATCAGGGTGCACCTCGTTGCCATCACTATAAGTGGCTGTGCATGGGGCGGGAGGAGCAGCCAGATTAAACACCTCAAGGTCCTTAGATTTTCTGTGAAAGGCTGAGGAGTTAGGCCATGCATTCCCTTAGTCACTACAAGGATTTATGACAAGTTGCTCAGGGAGGACAGGGATTTTATCATCTGCTGTACTGCAGTCCGAAGAAGCCAAGAGAGATGAAGGACAGAGATAGACTGACCCCATAGATAACGGAACATGTCACTACCTCGTCAAGGTGGGCACCTTCTCTGCATTAGCACACTCAGTCTTTCAGGTCCAAAACAATTACATCAAGCTCAATTTATTGTTTCACCTTCCCCCAGGCGCTTATTTACCTGCAGTAGACACTTCTATGCAGCAGCACCCAATCTGCTGCAACGGGACTGAGTAAAATTTAGTCCCCAGTAGAAGAAAAAATTACCCTTCAAACACAAACTATGCCCAAGTTGAGCAGGAAAAGCACACTTACTTTTTGATCTCCTCCTCTACTGCGTTCACCCCTTCTGTTTGAGGGTTCTGGAATTTGTTAGTAGCACTTCCAAAGTCACACAGGACATAGTGGCCACGATCGTGGAGCAGGATGTTCTCAACCTGTGAGCATCACAGACAAATACAGAATCACTCAGACAAAAAAATCAGCTTCCTTTCCATGAGCCAGGGTTTTTAGTGCCTGAAGACATATCAGACATGTCTGACATGAAAGCATAACATGACAGCAAAGAAAATACGCATCAAAACCCTGTCACATCCCCTAAAGTAGAAGTCAAATTGTGGAAGCAAAGTTGTAACACTGCCTTCC
The DNA here is from genome assembly GCF_003259725.1 of Athene cunicularia. Classification (NCBI taxonomy): domain Eukaryota; kingdom Metazoa; phylum Chordata; class Aves; order Strigiformes; family Strigidae; genus Athene; species Athene cunicularia. The sequence goes on along the minus strand of NW_020799128.1, from coordinate 115,936 downwards.
ATCCTGCCACCTCTCCTTTCTCCTTCTGCAAGCACATCACCTTGCCTCTAAGACTGCTGTGTGCTTCAGGACAGGAAAGGTGTCTCAGAGTCTTTCAGGTTCAACTTTTCTGAGTTACTATGACCCACACTCTGGCATCTGAACTTGAGCCAGCTAACACAAGATGTCCACAGCTTTGTAAAGGGCTATGCCCCTCGCTGTCGAGGGGGGCAGAGGGGAGGCAAATGGATGACAGCACACACACTTCTATCCTTCATGGAACTGTACTACACCTTCAGTTCTTTGCCTGCATTTCACCTGCTGCTTAGGGTCTCATTCAAAACAAGCTTCAGCTTCTGCTCACACTTCAGCTGCTTGTTATCAGGCAGTGTTGGGTACCCTGCAATCCTCAGCAGTGGTTGTATCAGCAGAGGTTCCTCCAGGCTGCTAAGAAGATGAGCCCTTTCTTCCAAGTATTTGGTAATTTGAATCAGACAACTGAAACAAATGCTGAAACTAACACCTGGGATAGCTAAAAAAATAAAAATCAGCAGTCACTGCCTTTCCCTAAATACTGACACTTAATCATGCATTAACAAATATCTAGTTTGCATCCACTTAAGCAAGCTGTCTAAATGTTTCAACACCTACATCAGATGTGGACAAACCTGGGTTCAGCTCTTTGCTTTGGCAGAGCATCCCTGTATTCCAGTTCCTCATCTGTACAGCGGCATTAACAGCATGTTCTCTCATGGGAACACACACAATTTTTAACATATTTATCTTCAATCACTGTCAAATGCTCAGATATAACAAGATAAAACATACTGCTCATATATTTCAAGAAAATCACCACATAAGTGCTCGCTAACAAAATCTTTTGGAAGTCGGCTTCTCCATCAAGGATGATCTTTACAAGAAGGAAAGAAAAAGAAGTAGTCAGCATTTTAAGCATCAGAAAATGCAGCCAAATTAGAGCAGCTGAGGGGGGAAACGCTGGCTCGAAACCAAGGGTTAAACAACACCCCTTCCCCCCTCTGCTATCCATCTGCTTTGAATAAAGCATTGCACACAGATGTTCTCCCTAGCAGATCAACACTGACAGCATTATTCCCTATTCCCTGCAAATATTCATCAAACATTTCCAGAAGAATCCTTCCACTTTATCTGGCTGAGAAGTCTGACATGACTGCTCACTGAAACATCCTGCAAGTTTTATTAAATATCAGCCCTGGACTGCCCAGCAACCAGGCTTGTTCAGTAACTTCCAGAAAGAAAGAAAAAAAATTAAAAACAGCGAAACAAAGTATTTAAATTACTGCTACTGACAGCCAGGCCAGAGAAAATCGTCTTTTAAAAATAGTATGGAGGTGCCTTCTTCCAGTCAAACACTCAGAAAGCTGAAATACACTTTTCAGCATTGCTGAGTACCCACAACTCTGGCTGCAGTCTCTAACATGACCAACACTTAAAAACCAGACTTAGACCCCAAACAAGAATCTTTAAGGGAAACTATGAGTTGCTGCAAGTTCTGTTAGTTACGGAATGTAGCTTCTGGCTTTACCCTCTGAAGCCTTTCGGTGCTAAAATCAGAAGTCACAAAAGCAGTGCACAGGCACACACTGGCAAGGGGTAAGGAATAAGGCTCTAACTAGCAAAATCAACACACCTTATCCTCTCGTGAGAGCCACGGCTTCTAAGCCGGTATCTCCAAATTCAGGTAGCCATCTGGGAGGGGGGCATGACCAGGGTACACCTCCTGACTGCTTTCCAGCACCTTCAGGTCTCTCTAGAGATGTTTCAACTCTCCTTCCTCCCCTGGCACCATTCACTCTTTACTTCTGGAAGTTTGTTTAGTATTTCATAGCAAAGAAATGAATGCAATGTGACAGCTAAGACCACTAACTGGTTTTGGCACAGGCATATTCTTAACATGGTCGATACAAGGGTTTACCATCAGAGGGCTGAACAATTTTACATATCACACACTGAACACAGATTTATCCAAACAAATTCCAGCCAAAGGCTTGTTGTCAGCATCAGGGCAAGGCTTGGCATTACAAAGAAGCACGATGGAAGAAGGCACAGAGATAACAGCAGCACAGTGTAACTGTCTTATCACGCCACAGAGAAGCGCCACACAGGGAAGACTCCTGCTAAAAAGAAAGCAGAAGAAACTAAATCCTTAACATGAGAGCACAACCTTCTGGTTATTTCAGAAAGTAGAGAAAGGAAAGGAGAAAAATGTTTTGATCAACAGAATCCTCTGGGTTGACTGACAGAGTATTTTGCTGTATCCTGCAGTGTCTACTACAGTGTCTATTCAGCCACTCATCTGCAAACGAGTCATCTAATCCTGGAACCAGATGGGTTCAGACTAGCAGAAGCTTCACAGGTAGACATGGGAGACCTCTCACTGCAGAAAGCTCTGAGCCGTAGAAATCAAACTTGGCTCTAAGCTGGTGCTTTGAACAACACATGTTATAGGACACAAGACTGGAAAGACAGGTTAACTGTAAAGCAAGTTATGCAGACAACTGCCACTAGGTATAGCGGAGTTGTGTAAATTATCATCAGCCCTGGATAGATTTTCCTCTCCCTCCACCTCACTAAACCCTACTCCTCTGGGGTCTGACAGTTACAGTTTTTCTGCATAAAGTCCAACTCAGAAGCAGAGACTTCACAGCCAGGGTGATACAACTGATAGCCATAAGAAGATTACCACTTGTTCTCCACTGTTAAAAAGCCTAACCTAAAGATCTAGGAAGTGTTCTTACTCCAGAGAAGATAAAAATTAAGTTTTTGGGAAATGCCCTAGAGCAGCAATGGCCTCTGGACCCTGAGGGTGAGGAAAACATTTGCAAGAAGCAGCAAAGGTAACTACACAAGGCGAGCCCGCTGCCGGTAGGCTTACACTGCCTCTGTAGGTCAGGGGTCCTAACCAGCACAGAGACAGCGCACGAGGAGCTTCCTAATTTTTTAGGAAAAAGCAGCATCGATATAACCTGGTTTTGTGGCAGTCAATCAGAGCACGTGAAATTAAACATCACACCCTGTACATCCCAGCTGTAAGTGCACAGGGACAGACACAGCACCTGAGAGTTGAGATCAGGAAGGCAAACCTTAATAAACACACACAGAGATGACATGCTATCTTTTTTGTGGCCTTTATTCACACCGAGATGTCCATTTTTGCCTACAGGCACGCTGCTTAAAGGTGCTGTTGTCCCCAGCTGTTGGTCACTTCCCACCAGTTGGAGACTGTGCCAACAGGAGGTTGCTCTTGCTTCTGGCAAAGCCTGTTGGGTTAATTCAAAAATCACAGCCACAGGCTGCTGAAACCAATCCAGCTGCGTTTGTCTGAAAGGGCTTAAAGACAATTCACACGATCCCTTCTGCTGGCAGAGTTCTCTGGGCAGGAACCTCCAGCATCAGAACAACATCAAAGAGCTGGAAGGCAAAAAAAAGCCTCCAGTCCGCATGCAGCTGCCTGCAAAGTCAACGTCTGCCCACTCTTCAGGAGGGTTGTGTTCACCCCAACAAAACACCTACCCCATGGATGCCCTTTCTTACACTCAGGACTTGTACAAAACTTCTCTGGCCCTTAATCTCTCTTGGAATTGCAGCTCCCCTTTGGCATTATTAAATTTGAACTCAAAGTCAAAACATAGCCAAATTATTCATTCTGTGTTAGTACTCAGATCCCCAATTGTGACTGGAGCTCCAGAGGCCATCACCACAGAAATAATACAATAGTCAACTGAGAAACATGTCTCAAAGCAAAGAGCCAACTCTGACCTTGGACACAGCTTACCAACCAAGAGCCAGGCCTGGCAAAAACTTCACTGATCTATGCATGCAGCGGTGGGCTGGACATCAGACCGTAACAGTCCATTTCAACTTCAACTCGGTGTAGAAAGCAACACTCCAGATCAACTTCCTAACTCAGCACAGATGTCCCAGATTTTATTCACGTGACACACAACGAGTTTGTTCTTTATTAAAAAAACCCTGGATTCGCCAAAAAGGTAACAGCAGGGGTTAATATCAACTTGAGAGGTTCCTGTTCCTAAGCCTCACCCTCTCATCCCAATTTTCCTTGCCTATACACACGCCTGCAAGATGCCACAGACCTTACCAGCTTTAAACCCAGGCCTCAAGTTTACGAGACTCCACCCATTTCACTCTAGAAAACGCAGATGTCAGACTCGTTTCATACATTCAGACCGACCGAGCAGTGGGGTCACAGTCATTGGAAACATGCTAAAGCATACCAATCCCTGAGGATTTGTTTCCCCTGTGCTCTCGTTGGCACACGTGGCATCTTCTGCTCCTGTAACATCATGGCCAGCGGCACAAAACAAACATCTGTTGCAGGCTCCGAAAACAGAACCTGACCCACAAAGCACATCTGAATTTCAGATGTACACAGGAGCCTCCTTCTTGGCTGAATATATTATTCAGGCATTTTACAAGCTAGTTGAGAGGAAAGGGAAGATCTTTCTGTTTGTTTGTTTGATTACAGGCATGGGATTTTTCAAAAGCTCTCCCTGCTGGCCTAGCTCTGTTCCCAGCTAAGCACAGAGTTTTACAATGCATTTTCATGGTCAGCAGAGAGTTAGAGGCCAGTTTCAAAAGCTTCTAACGACTCTTGCCCCAAGGCCAACATCTCTGGAGGGATCCTTTTAATGTGGGTCCAGGAACCAAATTTACAGCATGTTTTCTGTGAACTACCTTATAAAATCAATAATGTTTCAGGTGGTAGAAAGTCACCGTGAATAATTCATCAGATACATTCTGGCACATCTCCTGTGCAAAACAGAATTATTCACAAACATTGGTGGTTTTTAAGTAGATCTATAGATGGTAAACATATGGTAAGCAGCAATAAGAGGCTCATTTCTTTTTTTATCTTCCAATAGAGAGAGGTATTTATGCCCACTTTTCCTCATTACTAACAACAGAAACACAGTCCCGGTATTCAAAGCCCGTCTGCCACGGCGTAGGCAGCAAGCAGACACGTTAAGGAGGACGCACGCTCCCTGCTGTATTACTGGAGTCCACAGCTCACCTTCAAATCCCTGTGGATTATTGGCGTTTTACACTGATGCAACCTGGCTACGGCTTCGCAGGTGTCACAGAAGATCTGCAGGACCTCATTCTCCGTGAAGCCGGTCTGCAGGCGTTGGTTCATGAGGTTCACCACTTGACCTCCTGGGGAGAAAAACACGAAGGATCAGAGCAGGTGTGCAAAATGAGGTCTGGCCTGGCCTAAGCTCCCGTCTTACCAGACATAATTTGTCTTAGTCTGCTCCCCTTCAAACTGTGGCTGTACAGTCAGCACGTAAGAAGTCCACAAGTTCAAATTCAAAATTGACACCAAGCCTTCCCCAGAAGCTTTTTGTAATCTGCTTACTCATCTTGTTTCATTCGCATTTCCTCGCCTAAATCCCAGGGGGTTTCACATATCCGCCGGCAGGCATCACATCTCATCCTTTGAGCAATGCTTCAAGAGCAGCACTTTAACTTCTAAGGCCCACATTCACCTGGCTGTGTTAACTCTCAAATCTAACTCTAAGCCGCAAATTTTTCTTTCTTCTTCAAAATAAGACTTTTTTGTAGACTAAGAGGAATAAAAGGCTGAATTTGGAGCACCCACAGTCCACAAAATCGTTTGCCACATATAAGCAAGAGGAGGGGGAAAGGGAGACACTCTGAAAGCCCATACTCTACTAAGTGGCTTGGCTAAATTCACAGATTGGCAAAAAATTAACAATTCCTCTGTAACAAGGGGAACTCCAGACAAAGAAAAGCAAGTTTTCATGAATGATTCCTGAATTTGCCTCAACTCTGAGGTTTTGTTGCTGTCAAGTCCTTTCCAAAACAACCCACACTGAGGTTCTTCCCCCCTTAAAACACCCTATATACGCAGAAAAAACTCCTTTCTGAACCTTTGGCAAAGAAAAACTGTATCGTTTCATATCACAAGTGTTGGAAAACTTTATTTTCATGGCACAAAAGAAAAGCTCAGCTTAATAAATAATGCAGCTGTGAACATTTTGCACTGAAAGCAAGTGCAGTTCTGCACACAAAGACATACTGATTTGGTTTGGAAACCGTTCCACACAAAAGGAAAGTAACAAGGGAAAATCCAACACGTAACAGCAATTCCTGTGCTTCAGCCTGAGTGCTGGAGACAGACAGGTGTGTGTTGAGTATCTGGCAAAAGCAAACCACGTGAGAAATACCACCTTGCAGCTCTCCTCCTTTCAGATGGAAGGGAGCACCTTAGAAAGACAGATTTGACTTCATCAGCCCAAAATGTGGCACAGAGGGCAGGCTAATGCAGCTGGAGGGAGCGCGTCCTGAACTGCTATGGTTTGCACTTCCCTCCACAGCGGGGTACGCAACACGGAGCTGAGTATGGATGTACTAGCACTGCCAGGCCTCTTTCTTACAACACCCCTTGTGATCTTTAGGTTTAAGCTTTCAGAGAGCTTACGTAACAATTCCTTCAGCAAAAGTACACTTAAGGTTCTTCCTTTCACCAGCAGACAAACAGAATGCAAGTTCGTCAAGATTCCTGCATCAAAAGGAAGCAGCAAAGCCAGCACAGCATAACAGAAAGATGCGCTGTACATGCGCAAAGGTATTTTAGCATCTAGTTGCTCTTGCTACAATGCACCTGGCTTCAGTTAAAAGCCAAAGACTCCCCAAGAATACCTACTTCCATCAGCTGCCACCATCCAGAACAGCCACAGACTTCTGAAGTCACCTGGCCAAAACAATCTCTTTGCTTAACACTATTCCTGCGAGAGGCATTTGAGCACAGCACATGCGTCATTTTCCAAACACCACATCCTAGCCACAAAAGATCAAAGCTTTGGGACAGCTGGAAAAGACTGGAAGAGCCTGTCTGGCTAGAGACAGCCAAGTAAAAAGGTCAGAGGTAAAATGAATACTTTTCAGCTTCACATTATTCATTTCATGCTTCTTCCAGAACAATCCTAAGTCAGGCTGAAGTGGAAAAAGCTTGCAATATGACAAAGTGAAGAAGAATTTCATTCCACAGCCTGGCAGCTTTAGAAGAGCCACTTCTTGTGTGGACCAGCCTAGGGAAAACAACAATATATATTGAAGGATTCTTCTTCACAACAGAAAGGATCTAGGACAACCATGGGCACAGGCAAAGGTGGTACCAGTCCCATTAACCGGGCCAACACAGCCTCACGTATCATCTACTTCTCCACACTGAGTTTTGGCTTTGCTTCACTCAGAACAGTTCCTTGGTAGCCAAGAAAGGGCCAGGCCTAGGAATTAGTTGGGTTTTTGTCAAAGGAAGATGTCGTGCAAGTTTCCTGTAAGCACTGAAAAGGGACAAATCTACCAGTGAACAATACACTGAGCCCACACTCACCTCGACAGAAGTCCATTAGTATCAGCACTTCCCACACGTCGCCACTGCTTACGGAATTTATACTGGAATCAATGTACCCAACAATGTTCTTGTGGCCAGACAGGTCCCGCTGTAAAATAAAGCATAAACCAGCCATATAGAGCGAGCAACATCTTAATCTGGTGGTTCTACCCTGCAAAGCCTTCCTAGCTCTTTTCCTGTCTAGGCACAAGCTTCTGTCACTTTGGATTAATCGTCATGCAAAACTTGAACAGACCTTAGGTCTGTCTCCACCTTCCAGAAGGACGTGAGACAAACCGCAGAGAAAGAGCCAACCTGCTGAACTAACCTGCCCAGGGATCAGTCCAGATTTCTGGATGTTTCCTTAGACGGCCCAGGCCAAGCTACCTGGAGCTGCTCCTCCTTTACCCAGAGAAGAGAACAAGGCAGATGTTTTGTGGTGGCCACGCACAGTACGTGTTGTGCTTACTTTTCTCATCTCCTTCTATGCTTCTGCTGGCAAACTACCTCAAATCTTCACATGCTCAAAAACCCCACTAAGGTAAAAAAGCAAATTTTAACCTTGCTTTAGAAGTACCTTATTTTAAGTAACTTGATGGATTAAAGCACAAGTTCTCATATCAATGACTTATCTGTGATGCATGCTAAACCTGCAGGGAAAGTAATTTTTAGGGACTGCCAGCTTCACACACATGCCCAGGTGCGAGAGCCAGCCCAGTTCAACGTTCAGCGTCTCCAGTAAAAGAAATCAAGATTCTGCTAGTCACATTCTGCTGTAATTAATGCTGTAGTGAGTGCAGTTAGGCTTAAAATACTTTTTTACTGCACAAAAGCTAGGAAATAAGAAAATACAGCCTTTTAGTGATGGACAGGTTCTTCAGGGCTTATGATAAGACTCGGTACAGGAGCAAGCGGACGTGTCAAGCAAGGATACTTCTTGCCCTCACTTTCCAGGTTAGCCACACATTTCAGAGAGGCACCAAAGACATGGAGACAATGGAAAGCACTGGCAAGTAAGATCCAAGTAAACAAGCTTTGTGAGCACAGCTAAAACCTTTGATGTAAGATCAAATCTCAACTTTTCCCATGTGGCATTAGCTACGGTGATGACAAAGCATGGCCACAAGCTTCACTGCACTATCGCACAAACTCCAGAAGTTAACTTTAAAGGTATTAACCTAATTAAAAGCTACTTCAAAAAACACACCCAGAATTGCTACAGGTAAGAGCCTCTGATATGAAGATCATCTACTCCAAACTTACATCTTGTGTTGTTAATTAGTAGGATGAGGGTTTTAATATTTCCTTCCCCACCTTGCAGTACCCTAAAAGTTCATCGATACCTTTGAACGCAACTTCAAAAGTGGCACTTTATAGGTTTACCAGGTTCCAAACAAGACTAATCGAGTTCATTGGGACCACCCCAATGTTTTGTTGTTTAGAGACATTAAGAATAGCCATCCTATCATGTCACTCCTTGTTATCTAATAATTTAGAAAAGTATCCCAGTGCTTATTATATAAACATTTCCCTATTTCAGAACTCCAGGTAGTAACTACCCCACAAATACCGGTTTTACTCTACCAACCTCACCGATACAGAGACAGACTTCATCCCAACACAAAAGATTAGAAGCTGTTGATACAAATTCATCTCAGGATGGAGGTCTTCCATTCATGAACTGATGAAGGTGGTTAAATCAGAATCATTAGCCTTTTCTGATGAAGTCTAAAAGGCGTAAGACTTTAGCCCTGAAGACAGTTACAGACTTTGAAGTCTAACAGCCCCAACGATGGGGCTTTCCCATTAAGTCATGGGGTTGACATAGGAGTGTTTTCCTCCCCTCATTTTCCTGAGATTCCCTCTGCTTCTCCAGTTCTCTTGTTTTTCTTGCCCACTGAAGCTATTTACACTTTAAATAATTCAGTATGAGCTTTTTCACGTAGTCATATAACTTCAGGAGTCAGGTCATTGCAAAAGACAGCTTTGCTAAGAAAACCCACAGTTGGCGACGCGATGCCACACAGATCACAGGCAGAAGGGGATGGGGCTCCTACACTATTCCACTCCCAGTACAGTGGGGCCCCAACACAAAGCGGTGACTTACCATGATTTGGATTTCTCTTTTGCAGACTTGCAAGTCATACTCGTTATTGACGTACATCCGCTTCAGGGCACATTTCATCCCATTGTTAGTCCTCACAAGAAACACTATGGCGAATCCACCTGCAGAAGACACAAAATCACCCTATTCATTTACCAAGAAACCTCATGGTTCTTGCTTCCAACCCTGTCCCTGTCCCCACCTGCCTTCAGAGTACAGTCAGAAGAGGGAGGGCACTCAGCAGCTACCAACAGAGCCCTGGTTGGAGCGTCCCTTACACGTGTTCGGCTCCAGAGCTTCCAACTCTGCCCAGACAGTTATTTCTGGGAACTAAAAGGAATCCAAGGGGGCAAATCTTCAATTAATGGAAGCAAAGTTAACATTAACATCTCCGTAAAAACAAGAAATTACACCAGTTACTTGTGCTGCCAGAGAGTCCTTCACTGCTCCATTAATTTCCATTATGAAGAAAGCTGAAGTATAAACGTTGCCTTGGACAGAAATCAGGGCTACAGATCATCCACTGAATTACTACTGAAGGCCTGGACTTAAAAGACTTCCCAACTTTTGAAGCATCTAAGTTACATTACAAAGCTGATTTTTGCAAGAAGCAGAAGAAACCCATCTCCCACATGTGGTTTGATGTTACTGCTTTTAAAAAGGACAGAAGAACAAGGAAAATAAAACCAAACCACAATTCATTTTGTGGTCATTGCTATTAGTAAGGTCAGGACTCCCAGGACATACTTGACTTGTTTAGGATGAAAGCCTTTCATCTCTCTTAGCAATGCATCAAAATACATGGGTTTGACATTTGTAGTCCTGGACAGAAACAGGAAGCTGACTGAAGATGGAGGTATATAGGCATCAAAGTTTCACACCTGGATCCCAGAGATCAGAATGAATCCGAATAAAGAGTCCACGGATCCAAGTAGCCAAGGAGCGCTGCACAATGGTAAAAAGGGAAGCACGACAACACTGTCGATGGCACAACCCAACAGCACTTCATTTGCTCTCTGTTACCTTCCATTACCGCACATACGTCTTTTATGCTTAAGGACTTCTAAAGAAACAGCTCGACAGTAAATCATGATTTGGTGCTGCCACAGCCTTCAGAAGTCCCATGACACCAAGAGCTGTAGCTACACACTGTAAAAAGCTACTCACATCCCAAAGAATTCTCATTTTTAAAGTTTGAGCCCTTTGGTGAATCCCAATCTTTACAAGCTGCCAGAAACCATCAGATCGACACCACATACACAGCCACATCTGACATGTTTGTACATAATTATTACTAATGGCTATTTAGCACTTACATGAGTTCCTCCCCATCATGTAATATGTGACAAGCAAGAAAGCCACATTTGGGTAAAATTTAGTGTTAAAATAGGTTGCATTTGACAACTCCAGTCTTGCAACAACTGGTGCTTACAAGCTGTTAACAAATCGACCACCACAGCCAAAAGGCCCACTGAAGCTTTTACTAAAACTGGGATTTATTTTCACTAAGATTGAAAAAGAGCAAGTGATCAGACGGCGCTGCTGTGTTCAAAGTATAACCCTGCCCATTTGTTATCAAACAGCTTTTATAGCACCCATTACAGCCCATCTTCCAAAACAACCGCAGAACTTACACATGCAAATAACACGCCTGTCAGCACCAGAGCTGTTAAGCAAAAATCTCTTTTAGCATGCAAAAAACTTTAATTTTACACATCATAGTCTGCCATAAAAAGTAGATCAGGTTTTCCTCAGAAGCCCCATTGACTTTCAGGAGCAGAACTAACCAGTAGCAGCCCCGGAGAAGTTGCAGAAAGATGCAACAGAAGAGGAAGGAAAAAAAAAAAAAAAAAAAAAGAAGGAAAAAAGTGTCAAGATTTCAATTAAAGATCTTAAAACCTATAACCAGGCTGCAAAATGATATACAAATGCAGAAGAACAGGACATGGCCCTGGGATACAACAAGCCATACAGATGCTGCTCATTTCTGACAGATTTTAAACCCCTTGTTGTTCTGAAGGCCTCATTTCTTCATCATGCTCAAATTCAGACACAAAAATAACCCTTAAGCTGCTTCAAGATGAGGATCTCAAGTTACAAGTCATTTTTAAGGACTCCTTAAATCCACAGCAAATCCTTATTGTTCTACCCTGGCCACATTTGTCTCATTTCTGGAGAACAAATCTGCATATCCCACTTAGCCCAAAGGATGTCTATGTTCAAAAAAGCAAGACAACACTCTACTGAATTCCCCCCCTTATAACTCACAACAGAGCCAGTAAGAAATAAGGGACCCACAACCAGCACAACTTCTCCAATTCCTACTTCATTAACGCATTATGCTTTTTAAAAATCATTGGAGAGATCAGGGGGTTTTTTAATTTTCTGTACAGTATTTCCATGGACCACAGATAAAATCTAGAGAAAACATTAAACAAACAAAAAAATGTTTTTATTACACAGTCTCAGTCATCACCAAAACTTTTGGGGAATCACTTTCCCCCCGCAAACGACAAGGCAGAAGCGGTCCATCAGAAGCCTTCCTCCCTCCTGGGGTTCAGTTCCTTTCCCACAGCTCCTCCGGCCAGGCCTGGAGGCCAGCAGGATACCCTATCTCTGTTTACAGCGCTATGCTCAGCAGAAAGAAACGCGAGCTGAGCAGCAAAAATTAGATCAATTAAACTTAAAAAAAAAAAAAAAAAGGCAGATCCACTAAATTCAAGGACATCCTCCTAAATCTTTGCTTCAGCTGAAGCGGGACTGGTACCTCTTCACACCAACTGCTAACTGCCTGATAGCAAAGTTTTGGGCAAGGTACCTTTCCTCTGATCTGGTGCTAATTAAACTAAGTCACTCCTAGAGCACCCTTGCTAGAACGTGTACATCGTGCTGTTTTGCTTACAAGCAACCAGGGCCAACTGGCAAAGAAAACTACAGTCTATGCAACAGATAACATAGTTAAACCATGCTGAGAACTCAAAGGAAAGAGAAATTTAGAATCTAAAAATAAATAAATAACAAAAAAAAAGTTAATGCTTTCTGATAGAGAACTGCAACATGAACACGTAGGGACCTGACAGGAACATGGCCTGGAGCATCTTCCAAATGGAGCAGCAAGACACGAATACGTCAGGTGGAGCCACATCCAAGGACGTGGAATGCTGCAACACTCGCAGAGGTGTCACAGCGCTCACATACACAGGCAAATTACGTCCTCGCGTCCTTCTCTCCCTTACCTTTAACCCCTGCAAACTTCAGCTGACACCACACATGGAAGCTATGCAAAATCATTAACTTCGTCTGCAAATACACCTACCAATTTGGTTACTTTATTATTAAACTCCCACTGACTGCAGATTAAAGCATGACAATTTTGCTACTAGTAAAAGCAGCATGCTTCTCTCCAGAGAAAACAAGTATTGATTTAATCAGGGTACGTACAGCAATTTTTACCCGGCAATCTAGAGTAAGTGACTTTGCCATCAGAGAAGCAAAAATGATGATCCACATCCATTTGAGTGAGGATGCAAAGTCTTACCTTCTAAACACTAAAATCACGTGCTCTGCTTACCTCAGTTAAAGCAGACCACAGTATTCCCTCCAAACTACCCTTTATCGAGCCCAGGTTTTGGCTGTATTCAGGATTTAGTCCAGAAAGGCACAACATAATCAAGAATATCTAACTTGCCTCAGGTATTCCTCATTTAAATCAGAAAAGGTGTGAAAAATACCACCTTAATTTGAATTTTTCTGCATTTATTACACCTTCCACTGCTAATTGGCTTCAGCACTCCCAGTTCTGCATGCAGAGAGCAGGACTGCAAACTCTCAGTAAAACAGCAGGAGGAGGGAAGCGGAAAGGGATAAAGAGCACAAAGAACAGCAGCTTCTTGCCACACTCCTCAAACATAAATAGCTCTAGAAATACAAGATCAAAACCCATTAGCAGGACATAAGGGTCAATTTTAAGAATACCAAGAACCTAGACCTGAAAATTAGCTTCCAGAGGAAGCAGCAGGTGCACAGACAGGGCAAGGAAAATCAGGCCACCAGCATTCATGCACCGCACATGTGTTTGCAGAAACAGGGCTTGATCGCATCCCATGTGCCAGAGCAGGTCTGAGCTACAACAGGAATCCTGCTCCCGCCAGGAGCTGAAGGGCTTGTCAGGCTGAAGTCAGAGCTATAGGTATATCTGCTTACAGGTTACTTGTGCAACAACTGCTGTATGCCTGAAAGTGGCAGGGATGCCTTTAGTGGTCTGGACCTGGACCTTGAGATATTTCCTTTTAAGTCTCTTGTCCACAAGAGGTGATTCTGGAGCTTTTGTCTATCCTTCCCCTCCCAAGCAGCTCGCACATTTACTACTGACTGCTCATGAACTGCCCATCCTGCTAAAGAAAATGGCACTTGCCGGAAACTGATGCGTTGCAAAAAACATTAACAATACCACTACATCATGCGTTGAAGGTGAGGGGTTCAGGTGCAGAAGTAGCTAATACACCTGAAGCATTCTGAAGCACTTGAAACCTTACTACTGACAAATGTGGCCAATACTTTAGAGTCATGCTAAAAGAGCAGTTTCAGAAGGACCTGTACTCCCACAGCTACCTCAAAAGCAGCAACTTTGTTGGTAAGCAGCAGAGAGAAAATACAGTTCACATTTTTCAGCAAATTATGACAGAGGGGAAGGAGGACCCAACAGATGACTGAAATTTTCACTTGGCAGCATGTGACAGCCCAGAACACTGTTCAGCACAGCCCAGGAAGGGACCAAGCAAGCACCAAGACTGCAGCCAACACTGCCTAACGAAGACTTTCTAATGGATTTAAGTTTTCTTTCACCTACCATGCAACATTCCACAGTAGGAGAGGGGGCCATTCGCAGAGCCCCATGGGTGTCTTCTCCAGGCTGTAGCAGTCAGGTCGGGTGCTGCCTCACCGTCTGCCTGGTCATCGATGCACTGAACAACCAGGATTTGCTCAGACAACTCAGCACTCATCTGAACTCTGATGGTTTTTCACAGCATCATGCTGAAATACACTTACTTTAGCTTTTAACTATCTTGCTACCAGCTGCTCCCCAATGGTTAACCCCTGCTCCTTGCACACTACGTATCTACAACACCACCACCTTGTTGGCCTCAAGGACTACTTTCAGCCTCCAGAGCCTGGAACCACAACCAAACCACAACCAATTTCTCCCTCCTTATCCCAGTCCAACCCCCAACTTTGCTAGATCTGGGCAAAGTTGAAAGGAAAAAGATCAAAGACAAATTGACAAGCAATGATTATGAAGCACTGCCAGATGCACATTACAGAACCATTTACTTCTATTTTCAGTGAACAGCAAGACAACCCTTTCAACGGCCAGAATTTGCCAGCTCTAGTGCACTATGTCAGCTCTGATACAACAGACAGACACACCAGGATTTGTGTGACTCCAAGCCAACCAAGGTCAGCTCAAGAGCTTGTGCTGCCTCAAGTGAAGTTAGATAGCTCTGCCGCAAGTGGCCGGGGAGGGCGGGTCACACACAAGGCAGAGTTTAGTAATCCAGGCACTAGGAATATCCTCACTTCTTTAGCAGTAGAGCCTTTTCTTCAGCACACGTATGGAAAGCTAAAGGTAAGATACAATAGAGCAAATAAATCCACAGACTTTGCAAGCACCAGAAGGGAGAGAAGCAAGAACTAGTCCTGAAAGTCAGTTTAGAGGACACTTCTTCGTATTCATAAACAAGTGCCTGGGATTTAAAGTTCTGAAGAAAATTCAACTCTTCCTATACAAGCCAGCAGAATCTAAAATACCGCTCTCATTCAACAACATAAAGTGTTGTTTGTATGTTCATCCTTAACATATTAATACTGTTGAACAGGTAAGAATGCAGTCACTGCGATCACCATCATCTTCGAGCAGCAACAGCCATAGGTCTCGGGAAACATCACTGGCTTTTGCACGTGGGCCTCATCCACCTCTACAACAGCATGGGAACATGGTTATCTTGCTACACACTTCTGGCCTGACTTGCTAACTGGTTTTAGGATAAGCTGAAAAAAAAAAAAAAAAAAAAAAAAAAAAAAAAAAAGGAAGTTCCAATTATCTCCAGTCAATACAGATGCCAGAGCAATTTTCCATGCAGGTTTGTGTCAGTGAGCTGGCCAGTTTCCAGCACTGGTACTTATATTTTCAGCCCTTCTGTAATTTCAGCAGGATGCAGAACTCTTCACAGCCAGGCAAGCACTTCTGAACTAGGTAAAAACAGCCACAAAAAGCTGCACGTGATCCCTCTCTTAGCTCCTCTCAAGGTAAGAAGATAGTGCTCTGCTGCATTTAAGCGATTCACGTGTACTGCAAGCCTGGAATCCTCTTGCAACCAGTAAGTCAGAGGCAGCCAGCACTGCCAACCTGCAAGCACACGCAGGATGCTGCTTCCAAGAAAGCTGTACTATGGGTGAGAAAGTTTACAGAGAAACAGGTTGCTCCGTCACCTCTTTGCGACAAGGTCTTCCAGCGCTGCCTTTCACTGGTGCACATAAAAATTAGGCAGATGCAGGACATGCTGCTAGAGCAGACGCTCAATCTGCTGAGCACCGCACACCCTGCCCTCGACGGACCAGGGCAAGAGCCACCTCATCCTGCAGGGATGGGGAGACCATGAGAAACGGCTTGTCCTGAGAACCCCCTTCCGAGCGCCGCGATTACCGGACCTTCACACATAATCACTTCCGCAGCTGTTTGAGCCGCATTGAAGTTCTGCTCCAGATCTTCAGCCACACCCTATCACACACCTATTTAAACAGCAGAGAGGAAAACCAAGTGTTACTGCAGTCAGGTTTTGTGCCGACCAGGCATCAGGTCCTCCCAAAATTCCTGTTTTGATCATGCTGAGCCAAAATAAAGCAAATTCAACCGTAGCCAGACAGTGCTTGAAGCACAACTCAACAGACCACTTCACCCGAGTTAATCATAGGCCAGAACAGGACTGGCTGGACTCTGCCCTTTCCACACAAGGTAAAGCAGTTAGATTTCACAGGATCTGCAGGACCAAAGGCCTTTTCACAAGCCATTAATGTTCCCAAAACACACTGTGTTTCTGTGTTACCCTGCTATGCTGCTCCACCACCCTCTGCAAGCAGGTACACTAACAACATAGAAATGGCTTCATCCGAACACAGTTAGGCAGAACACCTCCTCTGAAAATCCAGGCTGAAAGTACCTCCCAGATATTTGCACAGGAGCAAAGGAGACCTGTAGCATGATGATCTCCCAGCTGTGTGTAGGAGCTCTGCAATAACAGCTACAAAAACATCTCCAGTGCATGGATGCGTCTTCCTTCTGCAAACATTTCCCAAGTTTTGTCTTAGGTCACATCTCATTTCTTTTTCCAAGGCCACGCTGGATAACCCAAAAGCAGCTAGGTTTGAGCATGAGGAATCACTCCTCTTTTCAGTTAAATTAGTCAAATTATTGGGCTTGAAAGAGCCAACTATCAAATCATTAATTCCCACTTAAAAGAAAAAAAAAACAACTATTGCTTCATTTTGGATTTTCTCCACCACCCTTCTACAAACAAACAATATCTAGATTACCATAGTTCTTGATAAACGTTCTGGATGCCACTAAAAACTTTATTCTTCAGGGGTGAAATTCTTTTCTGAGCTGGACAAATAACGCGTGTGGTTTTCCACTGAACTGTTTCCAGCTTTCTGTACTTTAGCTCTATCTCATCCACCTCAAAGCTCTGCATGCCAGACAGCCCACCGTGCTTTAGCACTGAAGCTGAGGGGACAGCCAAGTGCTTGTCAGATGTCCCCAACAACCGCCCTAGGAATATTTAGCCTCCAGGGACAGCCAGGAAGGCGTTTTAAGCTCCGGTTGTGCTAGCAGGCACTTAAAATTAAGTGCTTTGCTGAACCAGGCACAAAGCCACTCCTCATTTGCACAATCCAAATACTTACCCATTCTTATCCATCAATAATTATATCATGTTTGCCTTACCTCATAAGTCATAACTTCCTTAGCATTTACTTTCCTAAGTACAAGGGGCAGGCTCACTCCATTTTTTTTAATTACACCCAAGTCAGGATGCAGTGATTCAGTTAGATGAAAATCACATCAACTCCCTTGCACAGGGTGTTTGCAGCTCACTATTCCCACAGCTTTACTAAAAAAATAGTTCCCAGCACTGATTTTTCCCCACAGTCATAGCCACAACCAGCAGACACACAGACACTGCACATGACCCATCACCGGACATCATCACTTGGCAACACCAGAACCATTTTCTCTCTGCTGCTGTACTGAGAAAGCCGTCCTGCACCCCGACATCTCTCTAGCTGGCGTTCATTTAACCAAAAAAAAAAACCAAAACGGTTTTCCCTTGCTGTGTATACTTCCAACCCAAACTATTCTAAGATTCTATGATATGATTCTTGATTATAAAGCACCAAAATATTGGGACATCTTTTCCAGGAACAGAGATGGCTTCAGCAAACCTCAACTTTGGAGTCACCCTTCATCACAAAGAAAAAAGGCCAAGGAAAACACTTTGGGCAGAGTTGAGCAATACAATCATCCGTAATTATTTTAGACAATGGCCAAGTTCAGTGAACGTTAACATCAAGGTCTGCAAGCACATCAGGGAAAAGCACTCAGATGTGCCAGTGCTTCTCTCTTCTAGCTCTTAGTGCCAGCTTCCAACAAAGGTGAAAGACTCCGTTCTCCCCACCTATAACCAAGGATGGACAAGTCACTCATCTGTAGGATAGGGAAAAAACGCCAAGGTGCCCTGGTATTCCCTCCGCAGACCACAGGGGAGCTGCTAAGCTGCAGAAACATTCCGAAGAACTTCCTGTTACTGCTAGAAAGTGTTACTGTGCATCACAACGTGAGTGGTGCCGTCAGGAGCAGACTCGACCAGCAGCTCCTATAGAAAGCACCACGCTCAGCCCCAGGAACACAGCGATAACGGGGAGGAAAGCAAAGGGCAACAGCCCCTGACTGATCCTCTCTCACATGTGATGATCTTGTATCACCCTCCACATAGACAAATATTTACTGGTTAATTTTTATATGGGCTTTTTACTTTAATTACAGCTCCACTGTAAAACTATGATGGGTATTAGGATTAATGCTGACAAAAATAGCACTATAATCTGCACTAATATATTCTTTCTGCTATCTTTTATTCTTCTACTCCCTTGCCCAGCAGGAGGGTATTACTGCAGTATACTTGCTAGGAAATGTATGATTTCAAATCCCATTTTCCCTTTTGATGCAACTTCACCATCACTTCTGAGCTCTTCGTTTCCAAGGCAGCATATGTCACCCCAAAATAAGTTTTCTGTTCCAACATTACCCCTTTTTACTACCAAACACACACCCATAAACTGGAATCATTGTGAACCATCCTGCTTTAACACATAACAAGGAATGAGATGTCAGCATTAACACCTTTAAAGAAAAATAAAAACAAATCTTGAGGGAGTTGTTGTAAAGCTATTTGAGATTTAATTAAGAAGCCACAGCAATGAGGCAGACTTTGCATTAGGGCTGTAACGTCCAAGCTCACAGCTGTATCAGAGACAATACTGGCACAATCTGTGATGGACCGAGTTCAACCTGGAACGTCGTCTCTGCTCCTGCTTCCTCGAGATGGAGATTGTCAGAAACACAGTCAATTTGCAAATAAATCCTCGGTTCTATAAGTCACAGTCTTAAAAACAATGCTATTAGTGTAGGAAAAGCTGTGATTAACAAAAAAAGCAAAAAATTAAGCACCTGATCAAAGAACACATGGGTCAGTGGGACAACATACTACTCACAGCAGCAGTATGAAGCAAAGGCCCTGCCTACACAGCTCACGTCCCTGAACTCCGCTTTGCAGACACGAGCTCTGCAGGCTGTCTCCAGGAAGGAAATTTATGCTGGAAGGGCACCTTCAGGTGTCCAAGGAGGGAAAGTCCAGAAAAGACCCCTCAAACCAGGGCATCTCACAGTAAGATACAGCAGCAAGCCATCCTAACAGGGTGGGACTGAAGGTTCACACAGAAACCCCTCTCGTTACATTCTGGATATGGCACAACATATTTCCAACAGGAAGAAATATTTTTAGAGGTTGCCCAATACTGCCAGGTATCAAAGAGCCCTGACTGTTGCCAGGAATCCAGTCTTAAAAGTGAACATAAGATCTCTTACTCACAAGCTTGCTTTGGTCTGGTGAAAGATTAATCACTGATACAGTCAAACAACATTTCCTACATCCTCTGCTTTTTTGGAAGGCAGTAGGAGGTAGTCCGCTACTCTAAAGCCTGCAGGCAAAGGGGCACTTCAGTTTTCCCTGAGCGAAGACACCAGAGTGGCTGTAGACAGACAGGTAACTGCAGGATCACTAGCACGGCCTCTGGTATTTTCTTCCTTTTTCATGGTCATCTCCACACAAGCAGCAACCCAAAAGGTGAGCCCTTTGGGCCTTCAAACTTCTCTCTCTCTCCCCAGTGGTTTTATAGCTTTATAACTAACATACAAAAACTGCATTAAAAAAAGACAATTTTATTCTTGCCTCAGTGGAGTTGAAAGGAGGTGGGTCGAGGATGACAAGATTAGTGGACAGAGGGAGGCTTTCTCCAGCCTCCTTTCACCTGCTCCAAATTTCAAGGGGTAAGCAACACAGGACTGTCTCGCTGAGAAAGCGTGGCCCTGTGTCACTGCGTCACTGTCTGGCACAGGATTTCACCTGACTCAGCCTCTCGCTTACAGGCAGGACTGACAGTGCCCACAGTCACTCCTGACACGTCTGTCTAACCTGTTCTTTAACTATTCTGCTCACGCATTCTCTGCATGCTGGCGAGTGGTTTATTCCTGGGGTGTTGTTATCCCTACCCTCAGGAAGTCTCGCCAAGCTCTTCATTGACTTGATTTCACCCCCAGATTCTTACCCTGCATGCCACAGACATCAACAAGCTACTGCCAGTCTTTTCTCCACAGCCTCCTGCACAGCTGGAGCTCTGCCATCCAGAGTGTCTTTTCCAGATCACCTAACACAAAAAGACTAAAAAGACTTGAAGCAGTGGTGGTCGTACTAATGCTCTCCTTTGTGTTTGTATTTTGCTGGTTTATTACAACATGTTGGAGCATTCATCATGACACACAGGGTTTGGGATTTAATTAATGCCTATGATTCACTCTCCCACCCAATTCCATAATCCTCTGGCTACATTAGGGTATTTACATGTTATTTTATCGCCATATAAGCAAAGATTGTTGACCCACAAGTTGCATGCACAGAAAACACAGAGCCTATCCTAGGGGCACAGGTCTCAGGAGTATGAGGACATAACTGATGTTTGTTTCCCACGATCCGGCCTACAAAGTTAGGATTTCCTTTACCTAGGCTAAGCTGTGTCAACAGCTTGCAAGCTCAAGCGCAGAGTAGTGACAGGGTGTGCTCAGCCACAGCACAACAGGCTCACACCCAGAAACCCACAGCTGCAAGTGCCACCTTCAGAAAGTCATTCAAGTCACAACGAGAAGTGAGGGGTAACATGGGACACGCTGCACAGACCAAGCAGTAGTCTCTGCAGAACCAGGAAGGCCTGAATATGGATCTCTGATTTTACTACACCCAAGTTCTTCTAACTCCAACCAGCTCACGTTTGTGTGGGTACATGTGTGTTATAAACCAGAGTCCAGTTCTGAGCAAGAACGAAAACAAAACCCCTTATCCCCTGCCAACAGACTCTCCAGCTGAGAAAAGCAGATAATAATGCTAAACTAAACAGGTCCACTCTCAGCCAAGGTTTTCTACCTCAAAGGAAATAACAAGCTTTACTTCGTCGGTTTTTGTTTTAATTAAGTCACCTGATTTATGCTAAAGCATAACGGTGCCAAGTTTAAGGGACTACTTCAGTCTAAAAGGCCTGGCCCAGCATCTCCTAGAGTAGTATTCGGAGCAAGCTCTTAAGATTCAGGAATACAAACCACTGGCCTCTGCAGGGTAGAAAGGAGGGTCTGTACAGTGCTGCAGGGCTTCTTCAGCTCAAGGGCTCTAAAACGAGATACAAGTCCTTATAGCCTGTGCAGGCCTAATAGCTATGAAGCAAATAAGAGTGCAGAAAACAAAGTACCACGCTTCCTTTCGTGCACAGGAGCAGTCCCTGGGAAGCTCCATGCTCATTTTCAAGAGGAAAGACAAAGCTCTCAGTGTCTTATCTCACTATATTCACCTGCACAGGGAGTTAGACACCAATAAAATAAAACATGAAAAAAATCAGTACAGATTCTGGTTGGTTTACTAAGCTTTCAGCTGTGGGTTAGTCTGTTCCTTTGAGCCGCTTTCATTGCCCCTAAACAGCACTTTAAAAGGCTCCACACTGGAGTGGAGATAGAACTGCTCTGGGAAACTTATCAAATCAGATCTTGAAACATCAACCGCCAATTAAATAGTCTGAACATTTAAAAGTTATCTTGAGGGCAAAGAAAAAAAGCAAACCACGAACTCACAGCTAGAAGAGCTTCATTTGTGTAATAGCAATGGTCACGATCACTCAAATTTCATCTACGTTCTGACCATTTTAAGTGGCTGTAGGAGCAAATCAGAGCATCAGAGCTGCAGGGAAAGTAAGAACACCTAGATAAAGCATAAAGGACACCTAGTATTTCAAAACAAGAAACCTGAAACAGGCACAGATATCAGGAGAATCAGCTGAAACCTGCATCTCCCCATATGAAATACTAAGCAAATGGAAAATTAGCTAAGCAGGTGATCATACTCAAAAGAAGACTGTAACAGTGACACAACTGTAAGAAGTCAAGAGAGCTCCAAGTTAAACTGAACTTACAGGAAATGCAGCTTCTCATTTTATAAATATTTTTAGTGCTACTTTAACTACAGAAACTATAGAAGGAACAGGGACACAGGTCGCACATCAAGCTATCCAAGGATGGCATCCATCTGGCATAGGACAAACTCGTGAAGAATACCCAAACTTTGTTGGGCAACAGTCCCATAAAATCACCAACCCACCTCCAGAGCAAGCACGTACACAACTCGCTTCCTCCTAGCAAAGGCTGGGCCTTCACAGGTTTGGTCCTACTGCCAGAGGAAAGCAGTGTTGGGAAATCAGGGTAGACTCCATGTTCACCTGGTTCATATTTGTATCAACACCAGCTCTGAGCAGAGCAGGTCATAAACTCACAGTCAGTCATCTGTTTCACACAGCCTGTGGCAGAGAATGACACACACAGCCCTACAGCTCCAGAGACCTTAAGGTTTAGGTGTGAGACTCTGCACTCTTCCACCAATGATAATTGCAATAAATTATCCACCGCGCTCACATCTGAGCTGGAAAGAATTTGCTCTACACAAAGGAAGTTTGCACATATGAGCAATACAGTCTCCATGTTGTATTGGCTTGAAAGAAGAGGAGCCTCCATCGGTGGCCAGCAGCGATCTGTTAGGCAGCCACATGCTGAGCAAGTTCAGCAGGCACAGAAAGCCCAGCATCCCCGTTAGCTTTGCGCTGGACACAAAATGCAACTGCTGCACAACTGGGGGGGAGTGTGGGAACAGCTACAAAGATATCTCCAGAGCCATGCACATCCATTAGACAACACAACACACACCATCAAGGCAAAGATCTGCACCCAATAATGCAGAAAAGCCCAAGGTGTGCAGGCAAAGCCCTGCTCTTTAGAAACTCCTCTCACTACCAACTCAAGAAAGCGGTAGCTCTCTGGCCGTAGCACTGCTTAAGCTCTAGTCTTTCACTCCGACTAGACAAACTTTAATAGAACATCTAGCATATCTAACAGAGCACAGGATTTCTCCCCAGGTAAAACAAAGGCTCAAGCTTATGTAGAGCTTGTGGTTTGGATTCTCAGCAAGAGTAAAGCAGGGACATAGTTAGCCCTATACAGATTATACAGCTAAGAATCCTAATGTGATTATCCAATATTACCAACATAATTATAGGCCCCTTGCTTAGTGTCACTGCTGCAATATCTAGGCCATGACAAAACAGATTTAGATTTACAGGCTCCACCCTCTTCTGGGGGCTTTTTAAATCGGCAGGATGTCACACAATGTTAGTGTGGCACTCACAGCCACGAGTGCCTAAATTGTGCAAAATAATACAACCAGAAATGTCATCCAACACAGAACAGCGGCATGGTCTTTAGAGCTCTCCTAATTTTAGGAGAGCAAGACTGGCTGGCTAGCAATTGTTGCATCTTTGGGGGGGTTAACATTTATGTTATTGCCCATGACACAACTGTAAAAGGCCACAAAATATTCTATAGTCACATTTTCACTGCATTGATGACATGGAAAAAACTTAACTGCCTCTTCCTCACTTCTCTGGGGTTTATTTTGATTTCATTTAAAGCTGTTTAGCTTCATTTGTTTGCATTTTTCAGGACTCTGTCTCATTACAGATCTTTAAGAGCCACTCCTCTCCCCCAGACGATACCCCTTCAACTCCCAGCCAGTTCCATGGAGAAAGTCAAAAAAAGAAGTTGTAATTCATAATATAGCAGAGAAAGGAGGGGAAAAAAAAAACAAGGGAGGGGGAAGGAAATTAATCTCTGCCATGCAACAGCATATTAGAAGCCTAAAATAATCAGTGGGCAGATTCATCCTGTGCATTCCCTTTTCAAAAGCTCTAGTCCAAGGGCAGCAATAGATTGTCACACTACCCATCCACCAAGAACACAGTCAGAACACAGCCCGGACACCTTCATTTAGGGGTATTAAAGTCTCACAATATTTGTGACAGCAATTTCATAACAAATAGCAGCTCACTAAAGTCTATGGAACTGTACTGGCCTTCACAGCAGGAAGCACGTTTGGATGTTCACGTGGGTAGATTTGCTAGGCATGTGTCCCGCTTTACAGTCTTGTGCATCCGCTCAATTCCTCCCTGACAGGCAGACTTGGAAACCCAAAGCTGATGGAACCGTGTTTTATTACTATGCAGCAAGACACACTGCCTCCAAGTAGATTACTTGGCAAAGCAGACTCAGTCCCTCTCTGTTGTGACAATTTTAGTCCTTGAACTTCCACGGTAAGATTGGAAAAAAAAAAAAAATAATGGGTTATGAATAACTCACAGCTTAAAAAAAAGAATTTGTTTAGTTATCAGTCAGCCCTCTAAAAAGCACATTTTTGCTGCTATTATTCCAAGCAGCTGCTAATAGCATCTGAGACCTTGTTCATCTCCAAGTGAAATTAGTAATGGCATAAACATGCTGCAGAGCACGACTGGTTTTGAGTGAACATGACTGGAACTGCAAAGCCAGCAAGAAGCTGCAGCAACTGCATGCAGCTGAAAAGCTTCATTGGAAAGGCAAGGAAGCAGTGAATCACGTCAACGGGAGAGGAGAGAAAAAAACAAAACCAGTTGAGCAGAAAGCAGGTTGTAGCTGGAGGTGTAAAGAAAGGATAAAGCAAGACTAAGCTGGTCAGGGCTGGGTCTGGTTTTTAACTGGACTTGCTTGGAAGGGCCAGCCAGAGCGGGTTTACCTTAAGTGCTATGGTAACAGCAAACTCCATTTGGGAAGCAATTATGCAAGGATCCAAAGAGAGCTCATGGCAACAGACAAGTCAGACATTTAGGAATTTTGATTACTATGGTAGCACTCTGACATCCCTACTGAGCGAAGCAGGATGAAAACCACGAGATAAACCCTAACACATACACTCTAGGAAAAGCTCAAGCTTACAGCTAACATGATACCGTAAGAGCTTCACAACAGGGCATGGAGGTTTGTCTCAAACAAGTTTCTTCTGCTTAAACCCAGGAATCCAGATTTCAACCTTTTCAGACCTCCCTATATAACTACAGGTATACTCTTGAGCCACAGAAGTGCCATCTCAGTAACAGGAAAATACAACTTCAGGACTACATAACACTCCTCTAGAAGGGTATATGCTAATCAGACCCTGAAGCCAGCAATGAACTTCTCAACTCTTCGGTACGCGTCAAGCGTGGAGAGAGGTATCTACTGTCCCACCAGGCAGCTCTCGGGGAATTCAAACCACAGCCAGGAGCACACAGTATCTATCATTCAGTACAGGGAAAAATTTTTAATTTTTTAAAAATAATTTTTAAAATAACTTAAAAATTACCCCTACATGAAGCAGGGGTTTGAGTTTGTCCACATATACACAAGTGAGTAAGGAGAGAGATATGAACAGGCATATGCCTGTCTGTTCATTTGTCAGATGTCCAGAAACAGGAAAGGGTTGCAGGGTCCAGAACCTGCGGTCCTGTGACTGTTACTCACAAGCCCCGTAATTACTAGGGGTTTAATTCACCAGCTCAAATTAACTTACATAATTGCCTGAGAATCCCAACTTACATAAAATATATCAACATACACATTTCTAGCCTGGTCAGTAGCAGAAAAAGCTTCAAAGGTACAACACAAGTGCTTCTTATGTTGTTAAGTTTAAAACAAAAACAAAAGGTAGAAAACCATCTGTCCCACTCCAAAAATAGCATCATTTTAATTTTTAAAATAAACCAATACATGTTTAATCCTGTCACATGTTCTGTTGAACACTGTGTGAGCAAGGTTGAGTTTGTGTGTTTCCTGTGGTCTCTGAGTAACATCAGATCTTCAGAAGATACTGGGTGTTAATTATCATGTCATGATCAGCTGTAAGATTACAGCTGCTTGCACCTAGTGATGTGTCTTTCTGAGAATGTCCCCTAAGGCCGCAGCACACGAGCAGATTTTGGTACCAAGCACAACTGCTGAGCCCCAGCAGGCACAGACAAGGGCAGCCAAGCATCTCCCAGGAGTATGGACAGTCTTTGTTCTGCTCCTGCATTATGTGACACAGGGCTCTAGTCCATGATAAAAGTTCCTCGATACTATGGTGACATGAATATTAATGACACTGTGGTTAAAATACCAGACAAGGAGTTACATTTGCATTTAATACAAGGCTTCGTCACTGCTTTCCTACGTAGCCCTTATCAAATCGCTGCATCTTCATGGGCTTCAGTTTCTCATTTGTAAAATAATTTTATAAGCCTTTCTTCAACCATGCACTGTCTACGTTGCAGTGAGGGGAAGGAAAACAACCACGCACAGAGCCACAAGTTGTCTGACACCTTGTTGTATGCACACAGGGGTCTTTATGTTTGCTGAAGAAACAGCAAAACAGATCAAACTACAGCTGGTAATCAGGTACAGAACAGAAGGGTAAACTCATTCACATATCTAAGTTACACCTTCTAACTCAAAAGCAACAGGTCAAGGCCAAAAAAACAACTCTGACTTTCAGCAGAATTTTTCTTGACAAATATGCACTCAAGGCACCCCAGGACGGAGTCTGACGCAAGTCTGTACTGCCCATTCCCTTTCTCTCTGCCATACTGTCCCTCCTTCATCCTTTGCCACCCCACAATGCAGACATCAGTGCTCCACAATGCATTTTATTTCCTTACAAACATAAACATTAAAAAAAAAAAGAACATAAGAACCAGCAGGATCTCACCAGCTGACAATTACGCTCAGTGACTTGTGAAAGGTCTGTAATGAACATGCGACCGAAGAGCTGAAGTCATAGCACGCTCAACTTTGTGAGTGGCACTTGCTGAGATTCCCAGGGAACATCCAGCTCACCTCCGCTAGCGTCCACATCACCTGCTCCCCAACACGAGCATCCTGCTGACCCTACCTGCACTGCAAGGGGGAAATAAGGCACAAAGACGTCAGAGGAGTCTAGCGGGTACCTCTCAAGGGTCTAAGTTGCCTGATAGGACATTTGCAGAACTCCAGCCAAAGCAACAGGAATCACATGAAGAGAGAACCTTTCCATCCCAGCCACTGAGCCACCCTGGCTTGTCTGCTGCCCTCACCACAACTCTCCCCGAGGAGACATGGCACTGCCTCTTCCCTCCACCTGATGTCTCTTGCCTACTTGTGCTGAACCCCAGAGGGCTGGTTATTCCTTGTATTCCTCTACTCTCTACACACCACACAGGTGCCTGCCTAGAGAGGTGCTACAGTATCTGGATAAAAGAGGCCGGTGTACCAGCATGTGACTGTATGCACATACACACACATGCTTTTACAGACCCTTTGTTAACTTAAAATGATACTTTCTTTGAGAATTTCACCCTATCTTTCATGCCACCAATCATGTGCATATCCCCTGGCATCAGACACTTCTTGCCAAAGGTCACAAAGAGTTATCAGACCAGAGCCCAAGGGTTGAGAGCAGCCACGAATATCTTCATGTGAGCACACCACAGTCATAAAGCAAGGATTTCCTATCGATCCAGCTCACTCCTCCGAAGCAGCAGCTAAATGCTGGAGAGAAGGTCTTTATTTCTGAAATACTTCAAGTCAGAAGCAATTAATCCTTCAGAGGCCCATGACATGTAACTGAAGCATCACTGACTGCGCAGACAGGTCGCACAGAGAAGGCACATAAAGCACCGGGCCTGCACTGCTGTGCTCCTCTCGCATTAGCACTGATTATTTGTATTCATTTTAAGTATTTTAAAACACTTTCAAGTCTGAGTTTTATATTTGTCACTCCTGCAATATCTGAATAGCTTCCACCTACAACCCAGAAGAGCAGTAAAGTCACAAAAAACAGGTGTCCCACACCAAACCAAGGGCTCCTCCTGCTTGCGACGGTGCTTTGAACAGAAAGTGACGTTCAGGGAAAGCCCACACCAAGCAGGCCACATCGTGCTCCTCAAGGAGCATTCCGCATTTAAGAGACAAGTTCTGAGCTTATTTTACTGCTGCCGTCAGAGCTGTGCAGCAAAAGCACATGTCAACCTTGCAAGCATCATTTAGCTTACAGAAATAAAGGAATAACAGCTGTGCACTTAGACAGCTTCAGAAGACCATGCATTTTGCTATCACACTCTTGAGAACAGCATGCCAGATTGCTTTTTAAGTTCACACAGGCATATTTTTGGGGTCACCTCCCTATTGCAGCCCTACAAACACCAGCCAGGAAGTAAAACCAGCACGATCCTAACAGCAAATGAAGATCAGATCTACCTGTCCTCCTGACAGCACCAGTTAGCTTCCAGCTCAACTGTGGGGTGGATGTACACGCAAGCAAAGTCTCTGCTCAGGGAATTCAGCTGCTGATGGCTTTTTTTATTTTTAATCTATGAGATCACCCGTCACTGGTACGTAATTTGTTTCTGCAAAATCATGAAGCAAACCAGATGCTATGAGCATCTTGTTCCAAAAAAGTCTTTAATCCAATCCTGTGACACATGGCCCGGGGTCCTGATGTCAGCATGGGTTCTGCCACAGAGCGAGCGTAAATTTATGCCCAGATCACATGTGTGCCAAGAGCACACCCATTTAAAACACATAGAGGCAGCATTTGAGAGAAAACACAGACTGCAATTAAAGCAATTAATCTGGAAGGCCAGAGATCAGTTCCTGACTTGGCCACACATACTCTGCATCGCTTCACCTTCATATCTCAGTATATTATTTCCCAGCAGCCCTAAAAGAAACGGAAGGACATTTTCATGGACTGTGCCAGGGCTCAGATACTCTGGCAACAGGGTAGTGAGAGCTTCTCACATTAGAGGAGCTGCAGCAGCTGCTCTCTGCTTTCATTCTACTGCATCATACTGTAGGCAGCTAACAATAACCTTCATTTCATTGAGTGGCAATTTCTGGACCTCCTACAAAAGGAGAAAAGGAGTTTCCATAATGATAAAAAGCCACAAATGAGAGAGAATTACCTTGCAACTGTTTCACTTAAGCCTTTCCAAATCTTTTCCTTGTGCTTGTAAATCACTGTCAGTATTGTTTGTACATTGAAAAAAGTACAGCAGCCAGTATCTGATTTAGGAAAGTATGTTTCCATACCATACCGCCACAAAGACATCCTGCAACTCCTCCCTCATCTGAGAAAGCAGGTATCATTTCCTGGGAAACTTATTTATTCAGTTACCTCTTGCTACCAAAAGAGAACTCCTCCATAAACTGAGGTTGCTTATGACATGTTTCTCCTTAGAGACTTCCTGTCTCCTTCCACACGTGAAACACAAGTAACACTTACTTAGTACAAATGAAGGCAAATCGCTTGTGACTTTCTAGGGGAAAGTCTGGCAAGCTGCAGTTCCAAAGGGCACAGCCTCAGCCTGACCAAATCACTATTTCCACTGAAAAAAGAGTCACCTTCAAAGGAAGAAGCTTCCAGTCTCAAGGCAAGCGTGCAGCACCTAGTCAGTTCTGACCCCTTATTAGCCATGATTAATGCAGGTGGGTGAGCTTGGAAGGCAGCAAGTGCTAAACCCAAAGTGGATTCCAGCCTGTCTTCAGCACATTTATAACTTACCACCTGCTCTCTTCAACTGCTGAAAAGCTCCTGTCCAAAGGGGAGAAGGCCCATGACACAACAGAACCATAATGGCAGTACATGTTCTCCTTGGATCCAAAGTGTCATTGCTGGTGTCACAACCAGAGGTTAGTAACCTGTTCATATTTAATTACTAGAACACTTTGGCAAGACCCGAGTTGGATAGTTAAACCCTGTGTTTTTCCCAGCCAGAATCCCAAAACTAAGTTTTCTCACACTAAGTAACTGACAACTTCATAAGGCTGTTGCAGGACTGTTTGCATTAGAAACTATTTTGTTTTAAAATGGAAGCTCTTTCCTGGGAAGACAACTGCAGAAAAATCGTCCTCCCGTGAGCGCACGGGGCTAACATCACCATTACATACGCTTCTAGCTAATGTAGCTGTTACGTAAGAAACCAGCCACCCCTGCGTAGGATCCCAGACCTGTTCTCTGACACATCGCATAAAGCTTACAAGTGAGGCTGATGATGCAAGTCTCTGGGCTATACAACTTCTTACACAGTTAAATCCACTAACACCTTCTTCTCCTTCCTGATTACAACTAGGGACGCGGCGCATACTCTGCCCCAGCAAAATCTGTGCTGCTAAAAGCAACAAAGCACTTGGGATACCTTGACATTTACCAAATAACTCACTCGGGATTCTTTATCAGTTTGCCTGGCTTGTACACTCAAAAAAAAAAAACCCACCAGACTACGAAACAGAGCAGTCGGTATCCTGCCTAGCAGTGCAGAGTGTAGTGTACATGCCCTCCCTCACAAGGTACACAGGAAAAGCAATGGGGAAAAAAAAATTAAAAAATAAAAATCACATGTCCCATTCCAAGAGGAGAAATAGTTTAATTCCTAATCCAAATGTCACCAGTCAGCTGATCAGCAGCTGGCACTGGCAGAAGCTAGAAGGCAATAACTAACAAAATACACTTCAAAGGGATGTCTTGAACCCAACCGCACTACAACTGGGTTGAGGATCAAATTTACCTCAGATAGGGTTTGTTTTAAAGCAAAGTAATTTCAGGAGAAGCTCACATGTACTTTTAGTGACTGCGGGTTACGTTGCTGCACGCTCCAAGGAAAGGAAGCGCTGGGGGCAAGCCAGGCAGGGGTCGGCAGAAGTCCTCTGCAATTAGCCCAACCACACGTTAGGCAGCTCAGGGGACCACCTGCCCCCACCGGGCACAGGCTGCACATTCACAGCCTTAGGAAGCTCTTCCTACACGTGCTGGCCTGCAGATCCACTAAAGAAAATCACAACTAAACCTTCCCACAAGGCCCATCTTTCCAAAACAGAGTAAAAAAATATAGCTGGCAAGTTTAGGCTGACTTTGCATTGGTTTATAATGTCTACCATTAAATGCTTTGAAATACACATTAGCTAGCAGCACACAGAGGCATGTATCTGAAAAAAATTCAGTGAAATATCTCACAGTTAAACCTGAACACCCTAACCTACACATTTTAAGGGGGAAAGACTGCAAGTAGCACCTTCAGAAAAATACTGCTACTTGAAAAAGTAATTCTTCACAGACATGTATCTTCTGCTATAAGTAGACCAAGACAAACAAAATCCCAGCTCAAACAGCCCCTCCATCAACGCTTCCATACCTTGGGTCAATTCAGCACTCTTACCGTACTGCAAGTACAGAGTAACACAAACCAGCCCCTGAAACCTGGACACTGGAGCAATCCCCACCTTGTTTGTTTTAGCACAGAGAAGTACATGCCACACATGCACATTTCACAAACTCCTTAACAGATTTCTCATTTCTGGCAACATCCTTATCAATCTGCAGCTCTGGCCCTCAGCAGAGACACCGTCCTCCTTACAGCTTTTGGGGTGGTTTGTTGGTTTTGGGGTGTTTTAGTTTTTTCCCCCTCTCTACACACAGGCAGAAAACAAAAAGCAGCAACCAATCTGATCACACTGTTTAGGTTTCTTTTCATAAACAAAACAGTAAGATAGTAGCCTGACTCACCCACACACTCAAATGCCTGCCGGGCATTCACCTCAGCTCTGTGAAACACCAGTCACCTCAAAGTCAGCAACAACCCCCTCAGCCCAGACCGGATGATGCCATCGGCTTTAACCCGGCCTTGCAAAACGCCAAGGCCAGCAGTGCTGACCTCCCACAGCAGTTAATCCTCATGCAAACTTTGAGGGGAATTTTTCAAGAGATTTTTCATCCTATTATATGGATTAGAGCAATACGACTACGAAGACTCAACTAAGAATCACCTATTGCAATATACTCTTTGTAAAAAAAAAAAATAAAATACTGATTCACCGGTATTAGAACATCACAAACCACTGAAATTCCTTCTATGTTACTCCCATCTACTTCCTTCCAAAAGGAAGGAATGTTCCTCCCCGCCCAGGAAAGCGAGTATCCAGACACAACTATTTTTAAGGGGGTGGGGGGTGTACCCAACCACAGTGGATATTTTGGGGGATCTACGCAAGAGCCTGTGAGCACGTGGAGACATCTGCCATCTGGCACTTCACAGAGCCTGCATTAAGGACTCCCACCCCGGGCCAGGGAGCAGTCATCTTCAGCAGGGTTGCTCAGCAGAATCGAGGGTGACCAGTCACAGCTTTGACAGATAAGAGGTAAATCCCAACACTTTAATGCCAAAAGTTCTGGTCCAACCAGTTCCTCAGGCTCACAACTCAAATCTCCCCCACACCATCCATCATAATCTCAGAAACTCTTTCTTTTAAGCCACTTTTATTTTCTAGGCTTCACACGCTGCACCAAAACACAGGCCTCTCCTCTTCCTTCTAAAGCGACGGGGATGAGAGATGTTTCTTTCCCAGACAGGATACTCCTCCTACAAAGTGCTTCCCAGGGGACTTTTCCTTTTAGCAGAAATAGCCAAGACTTCACAAGTCGCCTTTTCAACACTGCTGAACCACTAAAATTCACTGCAGATACAAAGAGGTTTTCCAGCTGAAGATTCAGATGTCAGTAGTGCAGGGACCAGGTTGCCAGAGAGCTGCCCAGGTCTTCAGCTGAGTCAGTGAAAAAATGCTGTTCACCAGCACTTGGGGAGCTCACGCAGCTACACCAAAAGGCCACAGGCATGCCAAGCTGCAACACTTCTGACCCACGCAGACTCCCCAGATGACCTACCTTTCCTATAACGCAAATCACATTTTCACCCCTCTGTTCCCACCAAAAGGCAACAACCTGCAAACCTACAAGCCACCCTGCTCCTGTCCCTGAAGGCTTCACTCCCCACACAGCAGGATTTTGGGACTGCCCACACCAGGAGTCTAACTAAGTGTGAGGAAAACACCCGCGTAGCACACTTCACCCAAAGAACTTCCTTCGCCTTACAGCGTGGGCAGGAAGAGAACATAGCACCTATTTTACAGGCCTGCTGCACCTCGCCTGGCCTGGGCGTGCAGATCTCAGCGTTGCAGCCAACACTAGGCCATGCTCCATCCCAGAGGCTAATCAAGAAACCAGGAGTCACAGGGAAAAGCCCTCCCAAGCAGCAGTTCCTCCAGGACAGCGAGGGATGGAAGAGAGACACTTCTCCGACACAATCTGTGCCACCACCTTGCACCCTTGGTGGCTGTAGCCTCGGCCTGCTGAGGGGGAGAGAGCCCAGTGACACGCAGGCATCGCTTCCTGGTGCTGTCAGCACCGGGGCAGAACCTGCCAACAGATTATTCATCAGCAAAAAAAGCCTCTGTTTTCCTAGTTACCAGGATGAGGCCAGTCTGTGTTAAAAAAAAAAATTAAAAAAAAAAAAAAAAAAAAAAAAGAAAAGAAAAAGACTGACAGCTTCTCAGGTTTAGCTCCTACAGTTCCTAAGGTCTGAGGGCCAAAACGGGCCTTGGAAATATCAGCCAAGGCAAACCTATACTGCAAATTTCAAGTCAGGAAAAAAACCCACATTATAGTTACTAACTGAAGGGCTGGTTTTGGGGCTCCTCTCAGCTCAGCATGCAGCAGAACATATCGGAAACCATATCTGAAAGATGGTCACAGATCTATTTTCTTGTACACTGTGGTGACTTTTTACAAACCTGAACACACAGCGTACACAGAGTCCCTTTTCCATTTTAGGGTTCTTCCTGTAAAAGCCAACACAGGTCCTCCCACTCAGCTCTCACACAGCAGCTACCCTCTCCTTCGCAATTACAAGATCAAAACAAAACACTGTTTTGACTGAAATTGCAAAGGAGGAGATGGACCAGAAGCAGGTCTAAGGAGGCCAACATCTCTCTGAAGGTCGAGGCTAAGGTTACCAGAGCCATTCATAAGGTTCCTTATAGCCCAAACAAATGAAATGTAAAATGATAGTTAAAGAAGTACTTCTGGTTACAATTAAAAAAATACCATCAGCAGCTTGCTGCACTGCAAGGACTGTATACATAAAGAGTTTTATAATCCCTACTGTTCCTTTTTAGTTCTTTGTTTTGAAAAAAAATGCAATTGGGATTACTGCTTCCCCTGCAGAAACCCCACACAAACAGAAATCCCTCATCCCAGATCACAGCTACCTCTACTCAGCCCATCAATGTGCATATTATATCCATAAGGAATTCTGTATTATTCCTCTTTGCTTAAGGTAGGAGAGGAGGCAACCAGCTGAAGAAAGTTAAAGAGTGAAGGCCACTGCTTGTTATTTACAGCAACTTGTTCTGCACCAAAACGTTTGACAATTTTGCGTTTGGGTTTTTTGTAAACAAGCTCCCAGTTTAGGTAAAGTGGGAAACAATTAACTTCTGAAATACCCTCAGTTTCTGAAGCATATAAAAAAAAAATCAAAACCAAACCAAATCCAACAAACCTACACTGGGATTACCCATGGGAAGACCAGAAATGTCAGCTTGCAGATGCCACTGGGTTGCAAGTCTGTCAAGGACAATGAAATATTAGGGGAGAGGGATAGAGGGGGAGGTGGAGTGCACGGGAAAGGCCAAAGCCTCCCTTCCCAGCTTTGTGAGGGAAAAGGGGGAGGGAAAGAAGCAAAGGCAGGGCGCTCTGCAAAAGGCACAGGGGGGTCTTACCTTCCGCCAGCACCTCGTCCACCGTCACCTGGTGCCGGCCGATGCTGAACACCCTCCCGATGTACCCGCTGCCCGGGCCACCGCTGCCG
>NW_020799128.1:72420-80913 GCF_003259725.1 Athene cunicularia | reverse complement strand
CAGCTGTTCACACCGGGTTTCGAAATGGGGCACTTAAATTTGAGGGTTTCGTGCCATAATAATAAAAGCCCCCTACTGTGGCATCTTGGCCTTGACCTGAAGTACAAGGCCTGTCTCTAACCAGGCCCTGCTAGTGCCCGGTTCAAGAGCCTTCAATAAAACTAAAACCAAACTAGATATCCCCAGCCTTCTAAACTCCTTGAATGCTCTAAACCCAGCAGTTGGCTTTGTAGAGCCTGCACCTTAGATTTACTATTAAATCGCATCTTTCTCCTCCCCATCCAGTACCTCAGCTTGCAGCAAGATGCTCATAAGCAGCGATGTGACTCATCCAAAGAGCCCAAAGCCCTTGAGTCAGGCTTCAGAGAAATTTAGTTTAGCTTGAATGTTGTGAAATTTCCCTTAAATGCACTTTGGGTTCTTTTCTGGATTTTTTCCTCAGAAATCCGGAGATTTTTCCAGCCTACGGCATCCAGAGTAGCTGGCTCCTCTTCTTTCCACATGCATTAACAGGGAAGGCCAGAGCGAGGATTTCGAACAGCAGAGGGAAGTAATAAAATGGCAAAAATTGGTTTTCCCCGCCTGTGACGCAGAATACAGAGCCCCTAGAATCATGCGGCTAACCAAGGGATGCCTCCATGACAGCACCGCTCTCCTTCCTCCCCTCTGACTGGAGCAGAAGAGGAAACCAGAGCACCCTCACATTTTCCCCGATGACTATTATTTCCTGTATTATGGCAATAGCTACAGCCATCCTGCTGACAAGCTCCTGTCCCAAGTGGACAGGCTAGGCAGGCCCTGGTTACTGTGGGATGGCAAAAATGTTTACCCTTTGCGTAGCCCTTTTTATTTTTCCTGCATCCCTTTTGGATACGGGCCTCAGGAATGCCATCGAGACTAGAACAGCATGTTGTAAACAGACCTAGTTGTTTTTTCCGCCCAGTGTTTGAAGACTTTTAAGATGCATATGGCTCTCCAAATAGGCAAGTAATATTGCTGGTGATATTTAGCATGTTGGACGCACAGATGTAAAAGTGTGTCACTGTACAGTTGTTCTGCTGAGCCACTGTGCCTCTCCATTATGGTTAGTGCTACACCTCTTCACCATCCTCATTCCCAGCAGTTCTTGTAGGTAAGGGTCTACAAGTCCCCGCTGCAGACCTCAAGTCCCCCTTGACCACCATCATTCATCTGCAGTTTGTAGGAGGCTGCGGGGAGGCTCCTACCTGCACCTCATTTCCAAGTGTCACGCACAAGACGCCCGAAATCCACACAGCTAGAACTGCAATCATTTCAGCCAGTCAACTAACACAAGAGTGAAAGCGGTCCTTTTTCATTTAACAGGCTTTAGTCTTCAGTAAACCTTCCTCAGCCTCCATACGAGTTGCCAGTGGTCAGTACAGAAGATTCACTTGCCCTTCAGATTAAATATGAAGCCTCAGTTTCTTCTATCCCTTTTTTATTTTTTCTAAATACTCCCACCTGTGAAGCATCCCCAGGCATCTATTAAGACTGAGGTAAAATACCCAGTGCAAAAAGAGCCTAATATCAGTGATTTCTGGGGACTCTGCAGAACTGAACAATTTCCAAGGAAATTGGGCATCTCTGTACAGCACAGGGAAATGACTCATTTCCAACTAAAGACGACAAGCCTAATGCCATGCAGAGAGCTTGCAGATGCACTGCTGAACATCCTAACTAGGCACCGGGAAGCACTTTTTTTAACTGTACCTGGGAGTGCTGAAGTATAATGCAGTGTCAGACCCACATACAATATGGGGCCCTGATGTTCTGGCCACAGGCACACAAACTCTGTTGGGGACCGTTTTGGGGAGCAAAAGCACAGCAAAAGCCACCCCTCAGTTGCAGATGCCGATGATATTCTTTATTCCAGAAGGCACGAGGATCGGCTGCACTGCTGCAATCCCGGTGACCTTCAGAGGGATCAGAGAGAACTGAGCCTGAAAGCTTTAAGTGAAAAAGCTCATCAGTGATTGCCAGCAGAGACATGGTCTGGTACTTCTCTTGTGTTAGCTGGAGCAGCTCCAGGGCGCTCACAGATTTGTCCCACTGCAGAGAGAAACCTCAGTCTGACTAACACGGTCAACCCTAAACACCAAATTTTAGCTGTTAAAATCCCATGATGCTGGCTTTAAAATATTCGAGTCCTGATGATGCGGTCAGCAGAGCTGTTTGCCTGCATATTGTCTCCCTGATCCCTGGTTCCCCTGTACCGCTAAGAAAATGCATTCAAATCCCCAGGAAGAAGCACATTAATACAGCTGCATCCCTCCTGATCAAACTTTCCAGACAGCTCAGCATTTTCTAAATAAAAACATACATTTGGAAAGGTTTCATGCAGGCAACCTAAAAGCAAGGGTACACTGGCCTCTTCTGGACATTTCGAGAAGCGGCACCAAGGTAGAAAGGCTGCACAGATTGCTGGGTTTGGCTATACCTACCGGCGGGCGGCAAAGTAACATACGTTCCTGTGTTCAGTTCATAATAATTAACTCTTCTCATCCAATTCTTTTTATCTTGATAAGGACGTCCCCTTAACCACACACCTTTGCTGCAAAAATTTCTAACAAAACTTCTCACCAGCTAAAGACTAGTAGAACCACTACTCCATCCATCTCTGCTCAGGATATTCTGGAGCTCAATAATCTCTTTTAAGGGCATAGCAGTAGCCCACAGACACTACCCGTATGACCAGAAGAGCCATCGCTTTTCCTTACCACCCCCAAGAAACGCATACCGTCATGTAGCTAAGAATTTGACTAGCTTTAAAGCTCTATAGTGGGGCAAAACCACTCCAGAACTCGTATCTGTACTTTACCTGCTTAAACCCCACAAGCTTTTACCTTTTCTATGCTCCTGTTTGCCCTTGTAAGATATCGTCACCAACTCTAACAATAGCTACACTTCCTGCAGCTAGAAACCAACATCTTCCATCAGCAGTA
Organism: Athene cunicularia; assembly: GCF_003259725.1. NCBI lineage: Eukaryota > Metazoa > Chordata > Aves > Strigiformes > Strigidae > Athene > Athene cunicularia. The sequence continues at coordinate 77,950 of NW_020799128.1, read as the reverse complement.
ATGGTACTCATGGCCTCTATATATGTATTTATAGCAGGCACAGAAGGAAATAATTGAGTTGATTGAGGTCTGTAGGCTGATGCATGTTTGATGCAATACTACACATAGCCCAGATTGATGCTGCATCCCTCACAGGCTTGACCACCAAGTCCAAAAGAGCTCTGTTTCTGAAGGAGCATGACTTTGCACTATAAATATATACTGTTGTTGAAAGCAGGTATCATTGCATGAGGAGGAATTTGCAGATCAGATTTCTCTGAGAAGGGATTTATCAGCTGGTTTTCAAGTGCCTGAGTGCACCCCCAGGCTTTCATTACCCCAAAGAGTCCCACCTGGGCCTCTCCCCAGCACCCTTTGCTCATCGGCCAGCACCTCCATTTAAGCGCAGGCCCAGGAGACTGTCCCTCTCTGAGGCAGTTGTGGAGTAGTTTGGGCTGTGGTTCTGTCTTCTGACTTTGCTGGGTAAGCTCTGGACTTGTGTTGTGCAGTTTCTTAGTGCTTCTAACTTAGTTTCCTGGGGAGGCTGGGGACTTGCTTCCTCACTTTGCCTCATCATCGCTGGGTGGCTGATGCAGCTGGTTCCTACCATCTTTACACATGGCAGGACAGTCCCACTCGCAGGCTCACCTGAGGTGCTGTCAGCATCCTTTACTCCTAGCTTGTTTTTTCTTGGGGAGCAGCCCTGCTCTTGTTGCTTTTTAGCACTACATATGTTGTGTTAGGATGCTTAATGTGTTTTCTGCACTCCAAGCCCTGCATCAGCCAGGGAGTTTCTATCCTATTTCCATGAAGGAATGAACACGTGTGTGCCTTGGAAGTCCCCCTCAGCTGGGCAGTCACAGCTCTGTTTCCACCCCCTAGAGCTGGGTTACAGCCAAATTACAGAGCAGCTAAGATAAAGCTATATAAAGGCAGATATTAATTAAGAAAAAGATGAAAGCTACTCATTTCCTCTTCAGAACTATATGTATGCTAATTGAAGTAAACATTCATTAAGCCCATTAAATGAAATTTAGGTCTGATAATGCATTTAAGGCTGCTGGAAGCAATAGTGTAGCATTTCATAGCCTGCAGCTTTGGGGAAGGAAGGTTTAGGTTGTACCACAACTAATACAGAGCTTCCACAGGGGCATTAGGAGTTTTCCTGACTGAATGTGTCCCTATGGAGCTCACAAATGCCCTAAAGCGTGGGGATTAAACGGTATCAATTAGTTTTAATAGTGGGGGGTTGAGACAATTATTATATCTGCACAAACTGTAACGTGAATGCAGTTATAGTGGTCTAGCCCAGATTTTACAAGGAGAGAGACTTTGCAATGGCAAAGAAGAGTATTGGTGGCTTGAACCCTCTCTTGTCCTTAATGTAAATAGGCTCTACCATGACAAGCAGTGTAATTCTGATGGCACTGCACCCACACGAGGGGATGTCTTCCCAGCAAGTGATGGGAATGGCTTATCGAGGCCAGGCAACCCTAGAGCATGTGAAGACTCCTCTGCATCTTCTGCCACCGTCTGTGCCTTAAGCTCTGCTGGGGATGCTGAAGCAGACCTGTTTCCCCAGTTCAGTTTGAACCATGGAAAAGTGAGACAACACAGCTAAGATCAAGAGCAAGTGACAACTTACATGACTGCAAAGGCTCTTTTGAAGGTGAAAGTGTCACCCCACAAGTGCCTAACCATCTTCACAACCCCACTATCGAGGTGCTTGCTGGCTCCAGTCCCCCTCTGGATGAAGGCGATGAAGCTGTCTAACAGCCAATGGCCCAGGACTGGTTGCCTTCCATGCTGGGGAGAAAAAAAAAAGCTTTAGTTAAAAGAAAACAGTAGACTGGGCTCATGGCCAAGTGCAGCCTTAAGTTCCTCTGTAAGAGAAAGGCAGAGTGTGTGGGTATTTCTGAGACAGTGTCAACACAACATATGCTGCGGCATAGCAGCGTGGAAAGCACTGAGTGCAGTAGCACCTAAAACGCTGTTAGAGTTATAAATGGTAATAGCATCCAGGATCTCTTCTTTGTCTGCCTGCAGAACGTGCAAGCAAGTCTTAAAAATCTTGCAATTGAAGCACTCTTGAAACAGGGAGTTTGATTCCTGGCGTCTTCATACAGCTGCTCATTGCTGTCTCCCCTTACAGCGTCTTGTTCTAAAGGCACTTTAGGTTATAGGGATTTTCTCAAATCCGTTCCATTCCCCCGTTCCTTCTTGGCCCTATGTGACACGTATATTGATGTAATCAACCCAGGTCTATCTAGAGAGCCCTTGACTTGCGGAGCGGTACTGGTGCGCTGTGCTCAGGGCTTTGTGAAATCTGTCTGAATTGCCTAGAGGTGGAGTGCTGCACATTCCCCTGGTAATACTGACTCTGTAAAAACAGGGTTTCTATGGTTATGGCAAGCGATGAAGAGCTAAGAACACTTTTATTTCTTACATGAATTGGAACATTTCAGTCTGCCCACCTCAAATAAACACTGCTTACCTATTTCTGGGAGAGTGTTTGTCACATTCCTTCTTATCATTGTGTTAAGAGGGCTTTGCTCAAATAATAGAATAGGATCTTCAGGCTGTCTCGTCTTAGGGTCTTCCCCAAAACACCACCAAGGCTACCTCTGACCTGTGGAAATGGAGGTTTCATCTTACACGGTGCTGAACTGGAGCTTAGGAGACATTCTTGCTTTAATGCAGCAAGTCCTAAAATCCGCAGTTAACTTTGTGATTAATCTGATATTAATAGGCAGAATGAGAATTCTTTACCCTCTTACAAGCACGTGAAAACTGCTGCGTTAGAAAAGCAAGTGCTGGTTTTCAGCCTCCACCCTAACCTCGGCTACCCGCTGCCATGGAGACAGTCTAACTGAGCTCCAGCATCGAAACATAGCTCCGACAGCACTTACACAACAGCTAAATAACCCCATTTTCAGGGGTTGCCAATTGCAAGCTGTTAGCGCTCAGGTATAAAAATGAGCATTCCCTTATAAACTTCCCCAAAACACCTGCCTGCACAATCCCCAAAGGCCCAAATTCTGGTCCCCACTTAAATCTGTGGGAGACTGGCTAACGACTTCGTTAGTGCCAGGATTTGGTCCTCCATGGATAAAGTGAGGCTGCTTTTCCAAAGCTAAAGGCAGGTACCTGTTAACCAAATGACACACTGAAAACCTCTTCTTCCAGCACCAGGCTCCTCTATCCTTTCAGGTGCAAATTTAAAAGGCCAGGTCCTTAGGGCAAAAAAACAAATGCTGCCATTTTCCAAGAGGTTCAGCTGTGTTCTCATTGCGACCTAGAATAAATACCTCCTGCTTAACAAGCTGGCTGCTTGAGCTCTATTTATTTACTTAAAGCATGCTGCCCTGTCTTGCTGTGACCTTTAATTTTTATTATGTCTTTTGTAGAGATGGGAAAACAGCAGGATGGGGAGGGAGTACAGAACAGGTACGCAACTGAGTAAAGCTTGGGGATTTGGAAAGCTTTTTAACGAGGGAGTTTAAAATAACTGATGGGACAAACAGGAGATATCAGCGAAAAGAAAGGCAGTGCGCTTTGTTACTTACGGCACTGACAGGAACTGTGGGCTTGTCTTACTGTCCCTCTGCTGACGCGGGGACAGCAAAGCTGTGCTAGACAGTGCTTCAGGCTGGCAATATTTAAGGCCAGCCATAGCCCTTCCAAACTTTAAGAGATGGCAACAACGTGCTGAAAGCCGAGCAGACCCTAGGCAAAGGGCTCCTGAACCTTATATGGGGAATTTCTCCTACAGCAACAACCCCTCGCCTTCCTGAAGGGGGCAGCTCCTGGAACAAGGTACAACAGGGTGCAGACAACCCCTGCCCTAAATCCCCTGACCTCCCATCCACCTTCCAGAGGAGATCAGCTAACTCTCAGCATGGTCAGAAACTTTTGTACTTTATTTCCTTTTCCTTTCGGGTCCAAATAATCGTGATTGTCTGAATCAGATGGCTACAGAGCCAACATCCATAACCAGCCAAGATTATAGGGAACTCTGCCATGTGTTGGGTCAGGATCCAGCTTCTGAATGGTCTACACTTACATGACTAATTCCATGACTAATTGTGGGTGGCTAAAAACATCTACACAAACACTTCGCATCTTCAAATATTCCTCTCTACTTGGAGCCTTTCCCAGGGGGGAAAGAAAAGGTTAAATTATGCAAATCATGAATGGCAGGATTGATGCAATATTTAAAGGATAAATGACTTCCAAATAAGATTAATAACTTGTGGTCTTAAATAATTACTGTTGCATATACCATTGACTGCAGTGTTGGAGCCATCCAGTCCTCGAGGTTGAAGAGGCTGGAAAGCAAACAGAAGAATGAAGCTTTTGAAAATACATAGGCTAAAAAAAATCACAGGCAACACGAGATGGAGAAACACAGCAGTTGTTCTGCTGGTGGATTAAAATGAGCGGGTATGGGCCCAGAGCAGGAGACTGCTGACGTGAGAGGAAGGGATGAGAATGGAAAATTTAACAGATGTAGGAAAGAGAAGAGTTTCTCCTTAGCGACTGTTGATATTATGTACTAGTCCCACACTGAATCCTGGTCAGGGTGAAGTGCCAGATTTTGCAAGGAAAGCGACTCTGCAGTGGAAAAGGTGAGTGCTCGTGGCTTTGCCCCCTGTTCTCCTGTTACCCTCTGTTCAACATTCCCCCAGCAGGGAGTGAGTAGATGCTGGCTGGCCTCGCCGGGGTTGGGTTTGGGGCACGGAGCTGCAGCGGAGCTGTAATAAGGCAGCTGCACAGACATGCTCACTAGAGCACAGCGTGCATTCCTCCGAGCTGCTAAATTTAGGTCTCTTCCAGCAAAAGAGCATGTGCAGAGAGGCACAGGGATGAGATATAACTGTCATATGAGCTGGAAAAAAGAACCTGAGAGGGTTGACTTACCCATTGTAATAACTGTACTTCTGGCATCAGAGGAGACCGAGGTCCCTGCGGATACACACAGTGGAGGCAAGATATGTATTACTGGAACGTTGCTTTCCCTCTGTCAGCATCATGATCTTGTCCAAGGGTGACCCTGGCAGTGTCACATCGGGGCAAAACTAAAGGCCCTTTGCCTGTTTTGACTTGAGGGCAGTGGGGGCAAAATTAGTAATCTTTATGAAAATAATCGCTCCAACAGAAATCATGGCTGGTTGCGATGCAGGGTTCCCAGGCGAGGGGGGACGATGCTGAAGACCTGGAGAGGTGCTGTGGGAGCAAAGGAGGCACGATCCAGGTAAGAAATCCCCCCGACAGCGTGCGGGGAGGAACAGGACTCGCTCTACGCCGTCGTCCCCCTCGGGTGTGCGCTTTTACACCCCGGCACCGCGCTGGGCCGCGGCCAGAGACCCCTCAGGTCCCGGCGGATTTTACCGGCGACACAGGGGCGGGTGGAGGCCCCCGAGCCTGCCAGGGCGCCTTCGCTTGCGAGAGCCGCGGGGCGACCCCACACGTGCCGTTCCTGAGGTGCGCGGGGCGCCCCGGAGCCCCCCCAGGCCGCGGCGGGCGGCGGCAGCGCCTTCGTGCCAGGCCG
>NW_020799128.1:38770-72370 GCF_003259725.1 Athene cunicularia | reverse complement strand
ACCCCGCTGCAAGCCCCAGCGCCGCCCCGGGCACCCGGCTGCGGAGGGAGCCGGCTCTGCCCTGGAGACCGCTGGCCCGTGGGTTTGGGTTTGAGTAAACGTGCACCGAGCGAAAGAACTAGTCCAACAAGTCCCATGTTTGCCTTGCAAGGGGCCGGGTCGCAAAGCGGTGGCTTTCCGTTCCAGATCCGAAGTGTAAGACTGGCCACTTGTCTAGGAGCTCAAACTTGGGAGGGAAAAAAACCCCAACAAACAAAGCAAAAACCAACCCAGGGTTTATATCCTGCTAAGCTGTGGGGAGCTTTGCTTGCTGGGATCTGTGTGCTCTGTGCAGAGTCAGGAAAACTTGATTCAGAGCAAGCCTCCACTTGAACTGTCAGCACACACGATAGCTTCAGCTGGCTTCTGGTACATGAAGTTTATTCTGGATTCAGCTTTTGGAGGACACTGATGTGGGCTTATAACTGCCTGATTAGCTGATAAAGCCTGCCAGGAACAGGTCATCCATGGAAAAAATTGGAATAATGGGAGGGATGCCTTGTACACCTGCACTCTGTCACCTGGGCACAGCGCTTTGAGCCTGTCCTAAGCCAGGTTTACTGTACCAGCTAGCTCAGGCCTTTATTCTGGGATGAAGCAAGTAACATCAGGACAGTGATTAGCCAGGGCACATAGCACTCGCTGCCTGACTCTCTGCATGCGGAGTTAATCTCCTCAAAACATGGAGTTAAGTGTTGTTCCTATCCTGAAGCTGGTTTTCCCCATTTGAGCTGCAGGCCAGGAATTGCGTCAGGCTGCAGAGAGCTGGAAAACCTGACGGAGCAATTCCTTTCTCTCTCTACTAGCAAAGGGGGTGGCTGGAAGAGTTGTATTCATCTAACGCCCCAGCCTGAGCAGTGAAACCTGTGAAAGGGTTACAGAGGCTGAAGAACCTGGTTGAACTGCCAAGTGCTTCCACCCAGAACTTCAGTGGCTCATTTCTTGTGACACCACGCACAGAAATACACTGGGAACAAACCAACGTTTGCTGGTTGTGCAGTGGGGTTAGCACTGCTGTCTCCCGCAGTGCTCTGTTCTTTATATTCCCAGTGACGTTTAAGCTGGATGAAGAAGTCGGAACCTTACAGTCAATATCCAGTGTGACATTTCTGTTGTAATTTGATAGTGCAGGAGCTTTTGCCCTTCATCCAGTACACACATCCTTTCCTCATGTTTTGGTTTCTTTCTGCCAGCTCGCACTCAGAATTCTTCTGCCTCCCACCCACTTTTCCTTCTTTATTGACCTTTCTTTTGCCTTCTAAACTAGCCTGTCTAATATCCCAACTGAATGGTAATACATCAGAAAAACATCTGTGAAATTCAAAGCCATTATTTAGTGTCTGGCTAAAGCAAATAAAGTTGGCTCTGTATTTCTGTAAAACATTAGAGAGGAGCAAAGATGACTTTTCTGAGGTCTAGGTCATAATTTGGCCACTGAAATCTATAATCAAATGAAAGAAAGCAAACACTAATAATTTCCTATATGTTGCCTGATTGCACAGGGTATAATAACGTACAGATGACCTGCAGAGCGCTCGGGAGTGCCTGTGAGTAACACATCTATAGCAAATGTCACGCTGAGACGAGACTTGCCTGAACAGCACCCTCTGATAGTATTCCAGATTTGTAAGAGTCATGTGAAGCCTGAGCAGACACTCCTGTTCTTGCACAACCGTCTGGGCTCATTGATGGCAGCTATTAAGCCCCACAAGCAGCATAAGGAGGGATGTCAGCCACTGGCATCACTGCCTCTACTTAAGGGCTTTAGTGCTTGAACCTCAGTTCATGCTGTGTTGAACCTGAGTTGCAGGGAGGTGAACCTTTTCCTAGTACCTGACACCCTGTCAACTGACCAGGGACATGGGAAAATACTTTGGGTATGTTCATGTATAGGCTCTTGAGCATGAAAACAAAATTATGAGCAGAAAAAAACCCTGGGGAGATGGCAAATAAGCTATATTTTATTTTTCTCTTGAGGGCTTTAACAGTCGGTTAAAACTGCAGTCCTACAAGGAATTACGCATTGTACCAAACTGAGGGGATGCTGAATACAGCAGGTTTTAAGTAAGAGGGACCATAATTCTCCTGTCCCAGTCCTCGGGTGAGGTTATCCTTTGCATGCTCATCTACACCTTGACGTTGTCTCTGCCTCCCAGGGAGTATCTGTGAAGGCTGTTGGGACTGTGCAGGCGCCCTCACCCTAATCCCCCTCAGGCTCTCACCTGGCAGGGTCAAAGCTGTGTGTTTTGAAGGGCATGAGAAGCAAGTCTGTTTTCTCTGCTCCCAGGACAACACAGTCTGCCTCTCCTTGCGGCCACAGCCAGGCTGTCACACTAGCAATAGTAAAGAAATTTCTTAAATTACTAGTGCTATTCACCTTGTGCACCACATCCCTCTTTCAGACAGGGCAAACGCCCTGGCCCTTGCAAGCAGCCTCTGTTTGTCCGGTGCAAAGCAGGAGTGGAAGCTCAGGGATGCTGCTACGGGCGTTCAGTAGGGCTCTTCAAGTGTGGCTTTTAGTCCTCAGAGAAATTAGATGGTTACTTAACCAGCCTCATTAACTGGTAAGGGCAGGTATAGTCTATTAATTATTTGCAAGAAAACTAACACTCCCTCTTTTTTTATTACAGCTGTCTAACTGCCTGGGTACCCAGACAATAACAGACTGACCAAACACAAGAGCGATGGTGAGTGCGTGTGTTTTCTGTGCCATGCTGTGCCAAGCCTTTGCTCTGATCAGATAAACGCAGGGCGTGTAGCTCAGATAAGGACACAGCAGGAAGAACATTGTCACTGCCTGTGCCTTTATGGGGGGTGACTTTATCACTTCTCTCTGCTTCCTCCTGCTAGAGGAGAATGACCCACACATACAGGCTTTTCCAATTGGGGAGTTATCTGATCAGATATTAGTTCAAAGAGCATAAATTTCTCCAGATAAACTTCCTGAGCATTTTATTCTTTCCAGGCTCTGCAAGGTAGCCATCTATGTGGTAGTTGTCCCTATGCCCTTTTCAGAAAGTCTGACCTACACAAATGTTAAGCAGTGTTTTGCTGATGATTTTGATGGAACAGGGAGAGCTTTGTAAGAGACAGTGTAGTCCCACAGAAATGGCACTGGACAGGAGGCAGGATAAACTTGTTTGTGAACCACTATCCTGAGTAAAACACTGCACTTCCTGGTGCATTATTTTACAAAATTATGATCCTTGACTGCTCTTAGAGAAGTCAGGAATAGGGCTTTGATGGGAACAGCTGCTTCTGTGATTTACCTGGAAAACTGCTGGGAAGGAGCCCCAGCTGGACTGAACCCAGATGTCAGGCTGATTGCCATTATTAATTGGAAACCAGATACTCCATGGGCAGCTATATGAGGAGATTTTCTCCTTTTAGTTGTGTCCCTGTAGTTTACTTCTTATGTGGCTGGGAAGTCCCTCTAGAACAGTTTCTCTTTAGTATAGGATTGAAGCCTGGTATAGAATCACTCCTGTCTGGTGGGTGGACTTTACTTGCTGTCACAGTGTTTGCATCTGTTGAATTTTTATTTTTTGTAATTCAACTCTACCATATGTACGTATCACTTTGCGTCTGCCTTTCGTAACTCCTCTCCTGTGGGTTTAGGCAACAATCAAGGGGGTCTCAAGTTTCAGTGCTGAGCAAGAAGCACAGGCACTAAGGAAGGCTATGAAAGGATTTGGTAAGTTGATCTCCCTCCACTGTTAAACCCTCTTTTTTTCCCTCCGAGCACTGGGAATGTTTTGTCTGGTGGTTTGTTAGAGGGGAAGTCTAGCCTTGCATTGCCGCACTGCTCTGTGAGGGCACTGAAAGGAATCAAGCGACTTGATCAGGCTGAGACCTGAACACAACTGGAACTCCAAGTCTTGGCCACAAAAACATCCTCTTGTCTCGTCTGTCCTGCAGTGTGGCACTGCCATGCCGCCGCCTGGGTCAAGGCACTTCTGTACATTGATCTAGTCCCCAGTGGTGTTGAAACCAGGCTGTGTAAGGAACAGAAGATGGCTAATAGCACAGCCTGGACGAGACCAGAGCAGGCTTCTGGTTCTTGTGCAAGCAGCCTGACTGGTTTCCACTGGTTTCTTCCAGGCACAGATGAAGATGCCATCATCGAGATCTTGACCAAACTAAACGTTTCCCAACGTCAGCAAGTTCTGATCACCTATAAAAGCACTATTGGCAGGGTAGGTGGTCTTCAGAGGTTAGTGACTCTGGCTTTAACTGGGAGATGCAGATGGTTTTGGGTTATGGGTGAAATGTGAACAACATCCTAGTCTCCACCACAGTAAGGTTAGAACAAACTTTCCCTGGCAAGTTTAGTTTGGTCTTGTTCACTTCAGAGCAACTGTTCACCCAAGAAGGGCAGAAGCATGAAGAAGAGTGGTGAACAAGTTCGTTCTGATCTCAAAGGCTGTGTCTTCTCTCAACTCCTTTCCTCCTCTCTCTGTCTTCTAGGATTTGATTGATGACTTGAAGTCTGAGCTGAGTGGGAATTTCGAAAGGGTGATCGTTGGTATGATGACTCCTACCACCATGTACGACGTGCATGAGCTGAGGAGGGCTGTGAAGGTTCTGAAATCTTCCTTTTATGTTGCTTAAGTTCTTGTCTATTTAGTATGATATGGCATAATTATACCTTTATTATTAATTTATTATTCTTAACTTAACATATAATTAAAAAAATCCTAGTTGCACATCGAAACAGTTGTCATTATAATCTTGGATCTTGTCTTTGCAATTCCCTAGGGTGCAGGAACAGATGAAGGTTGCCTGATTGAAATTCTGGCTTCTCGCACAAACGAAGAGATTCGGCGCATTAATGAGAACTACAAATGTCGTACGTAGTGCAAACTGCAAGCCATTATCATACTGTCTGAAAAGTCACTTGTTTGTATGCTTGGCCGTGTGAAGAGGGGGTCTGCTCGCCTTTAAATGTGGCAAATCAGGCAGTACAACTATTTGTCTAGAGAGAACCTCAGGGGAGCGGCTGAGGGAACTGGGGGGGTTCAGTCTGGAGAAGAGGAGGCTGAGGGGAGACCTCCTGGCCCTCGGCAACTCCCTGCCAGGAGGGGGCAGAGAGGGGGGATGAGTCTCTGGAGCCAAGGCCCCAGCGCCAGGCCCCGAGGGAATGGCCTCAGGATGTGCCAGGGCAGGTTTAGGTTGGATATTAGGAAAAATTTCCTCACTGAAAGGGTTGTCAGGCCCTGGACCAGGCTGCCCAGGGAGGTGGTCGAGTCGCCATCCCTGGAGGTATTTGCAAGACGTGTAGATGTGGCACTAAGGGATGTGGTTGAGTGGGGGGCTTGGCAGGGCTGGTTAACAGCCGGACTTGATGATCTTAAAGGTCCTTTCCAACCTCAGTGATTTTATGATATTTAGAGCCCTGAGCACTGTTATATATTTACCCAGTTTATGACTGGCAGATGTTGTGGACAAACACTGTCCAGGTGGTGGACCTGTTGCTGACAGATGTCGTGTGTGTGTGCTCTTGCTAGAATATGGCTGTACCCTGGAGGAGGACATTGTCTCTGACACATCTTCCATGTTTCGAAGAGTCCTTGTTTCCCTTGCGACGGTAAGTCCAGGCTAAGGGAAATGGGGGTGAATCTTCTCGTTGCCAATGGACTCACCTCTCACTTCAGTGATGAGGTGTTTCGGCCTGGCTTTTATTTCACTTATCTTGTATTTCCCCTTGCCTGCATTTCACACCCAGCTTCTGCAGGGAGAGGAGTCCCACTCTGGGTATGCTTTAATGCCCTGTGCTCTTTTTAAAATGGCCCAGGTAATGTGGGTTGCTGCTCATTTCAAAAGGAAGTACAAATCACATCTGAGCCACATTTTGCTGTATTTGTAAGGTACTATTCAATTTTAAGGATCCCATTATGCATCTTCAGTAACTTGTTTGAATGGGGAATTGGAAGGACTTGCTTCCATTAGTTGCTCTGGTGAAATGAGTTTCATCCTTGTATCTCCACAGGGTAATAGAGATGAGGGAACGTATGTGGATGCTGCCCTTGCTCAACAAGATGCTCAGGTGTGTAGCAATTTGCTTCCTCGCAAGAACTGTCTGTTCTCGTACATGTGATGCATGATGGATTTTTCTAGACCTCAGTTTTTTCCATGGTAGAACAGGAAGCCTGAAGCTATGCTAGACAGCAGGTCCCTAGGTGGAGACCTGGGCTCTATTCTCAGTTTTGACTCTTAGAGAAGCCTCTTCACTGTTTTGACTCAGCCGGTGAAATGGGGATAACGGTTCTAGCCCCTTTCCATCTCTGGTGAGAGGTCTCTAGTCAGGCTGGGTATTTGGGAGGGCAGATGACGTTGCATTTGAGGGTTGCTGTGCTTAGTTAGTATTTCTTGGGTAATGTCTGTCTTATGAAGCACCAAGAAAGTAAAAAATCTCATGTTATATACACCTGGTCTTCTCAGTTAACCTTACTTTGTCCATTCATAATGTCTTCAAGTGCCTGTATGAAGCTGGGGAGAAGAAATGGGGAACAGACGAGGTACAATTTATGGCCATCCTCTGTACACGGAACAGATCCCACCTACTAAGAGGTAGGACCCTCTGTAGTGTCCTGGATTTTGGGCCTTGTCTGAGGACCATACTTTTGTAGGAGCTTTGTACTTGTTCATTAGCTGATTGTGAACTCCTCAGGAGACAGGAGGTATCCTAAAACCCAGTCATATTCAATTCTTTAAGACCACTTTATTCCCTCCTGAGACAAAAAGGGACTTGAGAAAAACATCAGTACAACTTGCTCCAGCCTGTAAATTGGAGCTAATGAAGTGTGATCCCATTGGGGCAGAGCTAAGCATTCAAACTGCCATCATTAACTAGCAGTTCTTGAAAATGCTAGCAGCAGTGGTAGGCCAATTAGCAAGACAGTTGGTAATTAAAATGAATGATTTCTGTGGGACAGCCCTGATTTAGCTTACAATGTCACAGTAATGGTACAATGTTCCTACAGAGTATGAGGAGTTTGATCTTGTAAAGTGATCCTTGGTGGTCACAGTAATGGGATAATGTTCGTACAGCATGTGAGGAGTTTGATCTTGCAAAGTTTTCCTTGGTGGTTTACACGCTATGCCCTGAAGCATCTCACTCGCTCTTTTTATCACTGACTCTTCCTCCTAGTTTTTGATGCATACAGAGGGATTGCTAATAAGGACATAACAGACAGCATTAAATCTGAGATGTCAGGAGACCTGGAAGATGCTTTGTTAGCTGTGGGTGAGTTCCCTGCTTTTAAACTTTGTCTCCAATGTAATTCAATAATTAGAGACACTGTATCTTGCCCTGGCTGGCTGTTGATGTAGTTTCAGGAGGCAGATACTGTCTTTTTTGCAAGCCACAGTGTTAATCTTCACAGATCTAGTCAGGTGAGAAAGCTCTGTGCTTGATGACATTGTTTGCTTTCCCAAGTGATGCTTCGGTAGCTGACATTTGCTGTCAGGAAGCATTAAAGACTTAAAGAAAATATTACTGTGCCCTGGGCATGGAGACATCCATTTCCAGCGGGTCACTGACTGTGGATGTCTGCATTGTACTTGCTGTTTATTGGCCCCGATTTGCATCTTTACAGAATAAACACCTTCAGTGAGAAAGGGCTGTAAAGGTTGGGAAGACCTTCTCCTTCAGTTTTTAATGACCTGAATTCTCTTGTTATTGTCTCCCTTACAGTAAAGTGCATGCGAAATAAACCTGCGTATTTTGCTGAAAGATTGTATAAATCCATGAAGGTAAAGAGCTTTTTTTCCCCTTGCCCTTCCATGCTCAAGTCAGTAGCATTAGATAAACTCTGCTGCTAAATGCGGGTGGAAAAAAAAAGTTTGAGCTTTTATATGGACTCTTTTTCCTTCAGGAAGCTCAGAGCAATATGCTTCCCTGGCAGCAAGCTGCTAGTGGATCACTCCATTAGTGCAAAAATGCTCCAATTAGGAACAGATCCCACAGAAAACCAAGAGATAAGACTTTTGTCTGTCACTGATTTGTCATGCTTTGTAGCTGCAGATGGTTGGGTTTTTTTCTTTAGGGCCTGGGAACAGATGACAACACGCTGATCCGGGTGATGGTGTCCCGCTCTGAAATAGATATGCTGGATATCAGGAGGGAATTCCTAACCATGTATGGGAAATCCCTCCACTCCTTCATTAAGGTAAGCTTTTCAGTGTTAGAAACCAAGACCTGTATTTGCTAAGCCCTGTTAAAGGAGAGAGCTCCCCACCTGACACCTACTGGGTATTTTAGAAGAGGTGGAATTAAGGAAACTTTACATTTATGTGCTGACAATGTTCCTGAAAGTTCTTAAATTGTTGAAGAGGGCACAAACCCTACAACAAATTGTATGTTCTGAAAAGAATCCAGCCTTGTATGAAGCCATAAAACTAATTGTGTTCCCTTTTAATTTTCTCTCTAGGGAGACTGCTCAGGAGACTACAGGAAAGTCCTGCTCAGACTCTGTGGTGGGGAGGATTAAAGGGTGCCTGGTGTACTGCTTGGGTGATGGGAAGCAGCTAATCATAAGGATTTCTTGCTTTTAAAATTTTCCCAAATATCTTATTAATTGCAATGAGTATTGACTTAGTTAATGCTCTGGTTAGATAATGGCCATTCCAGCTGAACCTCTTGGTACGCTTTTATGCTTGGAATACCCGTCTGGGCTAGCAAAGCCCATCTTAAACAGAATGCTTTAGCCAAATATATAAAAGCTAAATTGTTTCCTGACAGGCTGTCCCTTTGCTGTTGCATTCACCAGCAAAACTTATCAGCTGAAGCAAACTTGGCTGCACAGGGAAAAATTAACCTCATCAATACAGGGAGAGTGCAGAATGCAGGCTTGCTTCAGGTTTTGCAAGATAACTAAAACACAATCATCCGAAATAGAAACACGTTTAGATCTTAACTTGCCCTCTTAGTGTGGAACATTAACAGCCTTGCTGCACTTTATGTATATGTTGCCTGTAGATAGGTAGTAGGGAAGATGTCACTGGTGACATCAGAAAAAACTCTTGCTGCCCTGGTTACAGAGCAGCCCTGTACTGGTGGTCTGCCTGCCTTGGCTCGTGGGAGCATAAATCACCAGGGTTATAGCACAAACCCTTTCTCTGGATAAAGGGACGTCATTAGAACGGTGCCTTTTAAGGAATGACCTGTCCCCATCTCATCAGCACTACCTGATGCCTTAGGCTGGGGTGCTTGTACTGGGGTAGCTCACCCCATCTCACTTGCTAACACTGCTGTTGGAGGGCCCAGTCTTTGTGCCTCTCCCTGACTTGGGCTTCCAACCTCCGGGAGAGAATTTTCCCCCAAACACTACACAACTGCCTGTTGATGAGCGTTTTCACTACAAAAATGTGGTTAAAATGTCATTCTTGTTTGCCTTAGCAGTTTAATTTTTTTTTAGCTGTTGGTATATAATCCTGAAGGCATCAGACTGAGGTTAGAATTTGAAGGCACAAGTACTGATATGGCCTACACCCAGTTCTGGTTCTCATTTTCTTCTAAATAAGGCTACTGTTGGCTTGAATAGGAGATATTTCTGTGGCCTCAAATAAAATACTTTTCTTTCTTGCTCTCTGTGCTGTAATTGGAGATACATTCCTTGTTTTGGTGGGAGAGGAGGCAGAGCTCTTCTAGTTCAAGTGAAGCCTTCTGCTCAGTGAAAGAAAAATTGTTTTGCCCAGTCCAACAGACTAACAGATGCACCCCGGCTTGGTTTTGTGTTTAAATGACTCATGTTGCTGACTTTTTACAAATGAATAAACAATTCATTTCTGAACATTCTGCCATGAGGGTGTATTCTGTGAGAGGCAGTGGTGAAAGAACTGTGTCCTTGTTTTTTCAGCATCTTCCGTGCTCCACAGGTGTGTGTTCAGGGCCGGGGGGGCGCAGGGGCCGAGGCCCGAGCCCGGCCTTCAGGGGCTTGTTGTGTAGGAGGGGGGTGAGGGGGGGATGGAGAACAGAGGGTTTCCCTGTGGGGTTGGGGTCTGTGCTGTGCAAAGGGCCCGGCAGCGGGGAGGGGGTGGTCAGTCAGCCCTCACGGGGAGGGAAAAAGCCCTGTCCACTTACTCATTTTAGTGTTGCTGCCGTAACAGAAAATGTTGAAAGAGTGTGTCTCTGTTTGCCTTTTTGTATAGGAAAAAATTGAAAAGCACTTCTAAATATATTTATCAGACTCTGTTTTTGAATGGGGAGAACAGTGATATCAAAATTTGTGCTCTGGGAGAGGAGTGGAACTTGCATAAGATATATTTGTGTCAGGTAAGCGACTTCTTTCTTACTGGCAATAGAAGCTGTATGTTTAATAAAGGAATATCTGGTAAATGTTAAGTGTGACTTGAGTTTGGTGTTTTTTTCCCTTGTATTTCAGACTTACCACTCTTCCTGTGGATGCAGACAGATAAAAAACTTGTGCTTTTGAAAGCAGCGTTAGGAAGCATAGCTGTAGCTTCGTGTTTGAAGAGTTTCTTCAGTTCTGTCTTTTGCTCTTTAATTTTTTAATCTCATCTTAACCTTGGCACATCCTTTGTGAAAACAGTCCTAAAAGTTGTCTTTTGGTGTCCTAGGAGTGTGTTTTTGTTTGGTAAATGAATGGCTGAGGGTCTCCTGCGATGTTAATATTATTGCAGAGCAAAGACAGCGCTTCCAGAATGGATTTGTAAAGCATGTGCTAACCCGGTTCAATTTTACTGTTCGTTGGGGCTTGGGTATAGGAGCCTGAAGTGAAATTGCTGGAGCTGAGTCTCTGTTATGCAGCCTTCATCATTGGGTGAAGGCTTTCTTGCTGTTGCGTGAGGAAGGTATGCACAGAAACTCTAAAAAGGAATAAATCTTAGTGTGCACCTGCAGAAAAGATGCTGTTTCTACAAGCCGTTTTATTTTGGGCTTGTATTAAGGTGAAGTTCTTTGTGTTATTTCTTGTGTTTGGGTAGTGAAGAGGTACTGTTGTCTTTACTGTCTGTCCTCTTTATTACTTTTCCTGTGACGAAAGTCGGGAGAAACCATGGTTTTGTCATGAAATGTGTCATTCAGTTGTGCCATTAACTTTCAAGTCGGAGTCTAACCTTGGAAGCAGTTTATTTGAAGTGAGAAGAGAAAGCAACGTCAGGTGCTATACCCGAAAAGGTGTGAGCTGCTTTATTAGCTGTAGCCAAATGCAAGGTGGGTTTGTGTTAGGAGGTGAAGATGTCACATGCGGTGCTCAGCAGGTTGTATTCAGTTTCTCTGGGGTAACAAGTGATGGTAGAAGCAAGTTCTTGATTATTTTTTTTTGGTGGTTGTTATGTTAATGCCATGATTCCAGCGCAGGTACAGCAATCGCTTCAGTTGGCCACAGCTAGGGAAATCCTCATTGCTTTCTTTTAGGAAAACACCTTTTATTTTACAACCTTTTGAAGAGCATAAAGTGAGGGCAGGGAAGTAATTTGTGTATAGCCAAAGACTGACCAGTGGCAGCCGTCTCTTGATCTCTAGAACCGTGGGTGTGTTTGGCCAGAGGACAGCCGGCAGACGCAGCTTTAATTGCGTGCTCACTTCTGACTGTCTGTAACAAAGGGAGGATCTAAGTGGGTTGGACAGTCAGACTTAGGTTGTGCAGCATAAACAGGGTGGGCATGTTGCTGGTTTGTCCTTAGACTGTCGTTGGTGATGGTGTTTTTAATTGTTGTGCTTCTGTTGTTGCTACGTCTCAAGTTCGCGAAGCTGCTCCTTAAAACTTAGTGTGGGTTGATGAGCGAAATTGAATATTTAATCACTTCTGTGGACGCTTTTTAACAGACTTTGGAAATTGCAATTTTGTTCTGTAGAGGCCTTGTACAAGTGAGGTTCTTGTGAGATGAAATTTTGTGGTCAAGTTAACCGTTCTCGTAAGTCAGGTTTCTATTTCAATTCATGCTGTCGTTGGCATGATGTTACTACAGGGAAAATATGTTGGGAGGTTAAACATAACTCCCTCTGTAAATTACTCCTAATGAAATTACGGCTCCTCCTTTGCCTCTTTGAGCAGATTATCTCAGTCTGAATGGTTCTGTTTCCCTAGTCTCTCAAGTTTCTGCATTTAGTTTGATAAGTAACAGTAAGGTGCTGCTCTACCTGTTAAGGGCAGATCTGAGAAATGGAGGATTGCAATAATAAATTCTCATGGAATTGAGCTGATCTGCATGGCAAAGCTAAGGTAGCCTCGAGAGGATTGGTAAGCTGAATAAGGCTCTGGTTTTGAGAGTAGTGTGGTGAATGTCATCATAGTTAGGGGATATGCTGAAGGTATGGACATATTTACATAACCAGATAAAATCAAAATTGGATTTTATATTGTTTGCTGCCCTGAGTTGAAATGCTGAGTTAAGAGGTCAGGGAATATGGTGCTGTACAAATAGACTTTATTTTTTTGATCTCTCAGGTAAACTTCAGTGAGTGATAGCATCTCATAATGGGCACATCTGCTGCTGAGAAGGAAAATCATGAATCCTAGTAGAGCAGTGTATTTCACTTCATTTGGATGGAAACCTATCAAATTCTAGTTTTATATGCCTTACACTTTATAATAAAAGGTATATTTACATAAATGGTGTATGTGTATGTGTTCTTGGTATGAGACTACAACCTTGTACATTAATTTGTATGTCTTGCATGCTGCTTTTATTTTTTCTCCCCATACCCAAACTGGCATTCCCTAATGCCTGCAGGATTTGTTGTCTGCCAGTAGCATTAAGGACTTAGTTCTTGGACTAATTATATATCCATTGGTGGTGTGGTTTGTAGGAAAAAGAGCTTATGTGATTTTTCTGGCCCTTTAAAGCTCTTTACTTGCTATGATTACAGACACATCGTCCAAATTTTCTGTACACACTTTCATTTTCAGAAATAAAAGCAAATACAATTAGCCCTTTCTCAAGTATATCAGAATGTTTTAGCTTGTGAAACGTTCCCTTAATACATTCTGTTCTGCATAAAGGTAAATATTAACAACTTTTCGTTCCATGTACTGCTTTTAACGGTTTTAATTTGAATGAAATCTCTTACTTGACTTCTTTTTTTCTCATCTTCCCTCATATAGTCAGGCTACTTTTCCAGTATGTTCAGTGGATCTTGGAAAGAGTCTAACATGAACATCATAGAGCTGGAGATTCCTGACCAAAATATTGATATAGAAGGTAAGTGGGAACCTTTTAATTTAATATATGTTCTCGAGGTAGAGGTTAAGTTGAACCTGACAAAAAAACTCTGAAAATACTAATTTTTTTTTTTATTTTTCAAACTAGTAAATAAGAAACTTGAGAGAATGTTCTGTGCTCATTCAGTTTTGAGCTTAACTCAGGTCAGCAATAGAACTGAGTTCATTTTTGTCCCTCTGAGTTGGGAAGTGCAGCTGAAAAGCAGCCGCTTGTCTTGTTTCGGCATCGGGGCTCTTGAGATCGGCTCTTGGGGGACCCGAGTGCCGGACGGTGAATCACATCTTCATCTCTGGTCTGAAAAGCTGCTCAGGGGAGCGTCACAGGGGACCCGTGTGAGCTGACAGGGGGTGTTGCTGGGGTCCCGAGCACCACGGAGCGAGGAAGTAGCATTTTCAGAAGAATTAGAGAAGCCTGGAATATTGCGACATTATGCTAGTGGTCAGTTGCAGAGAAGGATCGTGAGGCTTTTTAGCTAGTTTGCTCTCCCTGTTGCTCCATGGTGTGACTTGGTGGCTGTTTAAGATTTTGTGATAAACAGTGCAAAGGATGTACTTTGTTGTCTGATGCCATGTTTTGTGTTTTCTGCCTGTACTTGGGAGGGTAAATACTAAATACTTTTTATCCAGAGCAAATACAATTGTAGAGAAGTGTGCACCCAAGAGGTTTGGTTATATTTAAGATTCTTTTGGTTATCCGTGCTCAATGTCCCATCTTTAACACCTACACTCTTTTCAGCTCTACAGGTGGCTTTTGGCTCGCTGTATAGAGACGATGTGTTAATAAAACCCAGTCGAGTAGTTGCACTTTTAGCAGCAGCCTGCATGCTGCAGCTTGTAAGTAAGAGATAAGCAGTATTTTTATACTTTCTTTTCAGATAAAGATAACAGTTCATAATATGCTCACATGCTTGTACTGTTTCACCCAGAGAAATGAATCATCTCTTCAGATTAAGTGGAGAAAAACCCAAACTTAATGCAGTGGTTTTATTTAAAAAAGCTATGACTAAGATTCAGTTGTAATATTAAAGTGCTGCTTTGGGAATCATATCTAGAAGTAGCTTAAAATATGTTCTAACAGATCATTTGTTCTACCCTGAAGGTATTCATTAAGCTTTTCTTTAGTGTGATAGATTCTTAAGAAAAATCTATTTTTCTGAAGAATGTTGGTTTAAATTTTCTGGATGTCGTAGCACAGGTCACCAGTGTCTGTGACTTTGGTAGTTTTTCAGGCATGAAAATTTGTATAAACTGCACAATCCTTGACATTTCCTGTTGGGAAAATAAAACTTTGAATATTTGTGGTTTTTTTTCCTCCCCACAGGATGGCTTAATCCAGCAATGTGGTGAAACAATGAAGGAAACCATTAATGCAAAAACTGTGTGTGGTTATTATAATTCAGCGGGGACATACGGGTTAGACTCCGTGAAGAAAAAGTAAGAATTACTTTCTTCAAGCTGCTTTGTACATTGCTAATTAAAAGTGTGAATTTACACGTAGTAAAATAATGCCCAAGCTAATTTTTTTTTCTTTTAAAAGCTATCTGACTTGGTCTCTGTTTGTCCTATTTAGTTTTGAGTTTGTATTATAATGAATTACCTTTAAAATTGGTGTAGATCATGGTAGAATGGTTGTCCTGGTCTGTGAGTTAATTACCAAAGTGTATTAGTAAAGACAATATGTTTGGTCTTCAGTGTGTCGGTGAAATAATACTTGTGATCATTGACTGTTTTATCACAAAGCTGCTTTAATATTCAGAACTTAAGCTTAACTTTATCTTAATTAGGAGGAATAATTGCACCTTTGGGATCAGAATGCCGAGGTTAGTGCTAACGGCATCCTTCTGCTGTAAATTGGTGTGTTCTCACAGCTTTTTGTGACATGAAGAGTACTTTGAATTTAGCTTTCACCATACGCTGAGAGAAACCGAATGCAACTTGGAGAGTTTCAGAAAACTTTGTAAAATTTTCATGGTTTCGAAATAACTTTTTCATATTTTAATGCTTTCCTGTCTCGGGTTAAAGCAGTATTTCAAAATCATGTGGTACGTAATCAGACTTGTGAGCCTGAGCAGCTGTTGCAGGAATGTTGGCATGTATAAGAAAAAAAATGAAAGTACTAATTCCTTGCTTTTAATCTAGGTGCCTTGAATGGCTCTTGAATAACCTGATGACTCACCAGAGTGTTGAACTCTTCAAAGAACTCAGGTATTTAGGCTTCAGTTAACTTTGAGTGATGAAGTACAGTTTCTTCCAAAGTATATAGCTCACTACAAATAACTTTTTAGGCTACTGATGGTTGCTTGTTACCTGGCTTGCTTTCTTGCTTTTGTCTGTACTGTCTTTTTTTTTTTTTTTTTTTTTTTTTTTTTTTTTTTTTTTTTTTTCAGCATAAACCTCATGAAACAGCTGATCAGCTCTTCTAACCTATTTGTAATGCAAGTGGAAATGGATGTGTACACTGCTCTCAAAAAGGTACTTGGCAAAGGGGCTGGCTGGGGCTTTGTGAAGTTGAACTCCTTGAGTAGTAGCTGATTTGTAATGCAATGAAAATTTTAGCCTTTTTGGTATTTAATTAAAATATTTAATAGAGCACCAGAGTCTTTGTAGGAATGAATGCATTATGAAATTGTTCTTTTTAATAATGCAAGTATTACTGGTTTGAAAACTTCTTCAGTTAACTTAGGAGTTTGTCTGTTTTACCTAGTGGATGTTCCTTCAGCTAGTGCCTTCTTGGAATGGGTCTTTGAAACAACTCCTAACTGAAGCTGATGCCTGGTTTGCCAAGCGTAGGAAAGGTAGGATTAATTGGCGTGGCCTTGGATTGGGGAAGACGGGGGTTAGAAGTAAAATACAGTGGTCTTCCTCCACTTCCAAACTTTCTTCTGTTTCCTCTGGGAAGGCTTCCCTCTGCCAGCAGTCCCTGGCATCACATTCTCAACACCGATCGCTTTTTTCACTGTTTTGTCCACGTGTTTTCAAGTGAGCAGACATGGTCGCTATTTTTGCTTTGTTGCTTTTGCTATTGTTCAGTTAGGATAAGCTTTTGTTGCCTTCTCACTAGAAGGCACTAGCATATTTCAAAAGAGGAAAAGTTTGGTCTAACCTTCCTGCTGAAAGGATTTGAATGTAAGTAGTTTCTTAATTTTAGCTGCAAAACCTGATTTGCCTGCCATAACAACTTTCTCTGATCAGTAAGTTAAAGCTCAATCTCAAATATAAATAGGATCGGGAAAATATTTAGGAAAACAAATTGTAATGCAGGTGCTGTGTCTTGCAGATTTTGAGAATGACATTGCATTCCTGGAATCGGAACAGGGGAATGCGTTCCTGTCGGTGTTCACACACTTGAGGTTACAGTACATCATCAGTGACTTGGCATCAGCCAGAATTATTGAGAGAGATTCCCTAATACCCTCAGGTGAGTGAGTACTCGGCTGATCCAGTTCCGTGTGCCTTTCCTAGCCTGTCCTGCTCAAGAGTAATTGGAAGATCCAGGCGCGTTTACTGGTCTTGGCACTCACGTGTTTCTCTCCAATGTCTAAATTGTGGCTGAAGATTCAGCAGAAGTTGAATATTAAATTTACATGCTTAAAAGTCCTAAAAGACACACACAAGTGTATTTTGATAAACTGACTGATCAGCTCTATAATCGATGCATGATACGTTATCAGTGTTTAAATAACCCCCGAGTCCCAGACATGAGGACAAACTTTTGAGGAGTAAAACTTGATGGGCCTCAACTATTCTCTAGCCATCATCTTTCTAAAAAGAGCTGGGTTTTGGAATAATACCTGAGAATGAAAACCAAAAGCACGAGATGCTGTGAACTCTTCTCCCATCTTCAAAGACAATCATTATTTACTAACAGATATTTAGGATGAATTGGAGGAGATGGGATATCCAGGTGTTCTGCTCTTGTCCTTTTCTTTGCATTTTGACTTGTATAAAACACATCCTCATTCTAGGTCCTGGTCCTTTCTGAAACCCAGAGCGAAATGCCATTTAATGTTGTTACAGATTGCTGCTATTAATATTACGTTATCACTGGAAAATAAGAAGCCGCGTTCTCGTCTTGCTGCTGAAGCCTGACTTCACAGATAGGCTTTGTTCTTGGCTCCAACGCTGTGTAAACTGGCTGCTGATAGAGGAGTAAGATTGGGAAAGAGCTATCAAGTTGGGTGCTCACTTGAAAATGTTTTTCCACTATCATTCATATCTTTTATCATGTGAAACACCTGCTCCTCTTTTCTTTTTAATTTGATTTGGTTTCTTTTGGTTCCTCTTTTCTGCCCCCCTCCCCTGAGTTAGTTGTGCTCCTTCTAGCAGTGTTGGGACTTAGGATCTGCCTTTGATTCTGACTCCTGCTATCCTTGGTGCATGTTTCACTGTTCAGTGTTCCCTCATTAGAGTTGAGTCTTAGCAATGAATTTTGCATCTTGACTCCAACAGGTTTTTTCCCTAGCTCTCATGTACCCACCTTTGATTTTTTTTTTTATATCTGTCCACACCATAACTATCCATTCATCTGTGTCTTATAGCTGTATAACTGAATTATAGCTATAATTGCCAGACGTCAATTAAGACTGCGTTTATTGAGCTGTTTATCACTCAGTTATTTGTAACTTCTTGACATCTGTGGTATTTATCATCTGTCCATACTTGTAGCCTTGGATGTCGCTTTGACTCTTGCCATACATAAATATTTAACCTGTTTTTGAGTTACGCTCCTGTCTTCCTGTAAAATTAAAACCATTTTTTTCATCTCATACTGGCTTTTTCCTTCTTGCTGCCATAGATGTCAACACAGTGATGGTATAATGCCAAACCAGACTTGTCGGAATATTTCTTTTGAAGCCTGCTAGCCTGATCAAATTGTTAGATGCTTTTAAAACACTTCCCTTGCCATTAAGATGACGTAGTGAGCATCACTTTGCTCAGTTTGTCTGTCTTGTACCATTGTATCCTGTCTCTGCCAGAAATAATGGTTTAGTTGCTGTCTGGATAACCTTGAGTTACCTTTTTCTGATGCTTTGAGGTGTTCAAAGAGTGCAGTTATCAGAAGCTGAACTCGACGCTGTGATAGGGGGTACCTGTGGGGAGGGGGTAGGGGTCCTTTCCTCGCGATTCATCTGTCAAGCCCTCGAGTGAAAGTGGACACTTACTACTGCTTTAAATGGACTGGCTTTCCCTACTCCCAGTTCTGGTTTAAATTAGTATCTTAATAGATGGAGGAGAGACTGTCTTCCGTACTGGTTCTGAGAAGGTAAAAGACAAAGGAACTCGTTATGCTGTGCTCAGATGTCAATGTAAAAGTGTTCTCTGAACGGCAGGTGGAGGCAGTGGGTGACAGCGCCCAGCCGAGGTGCACTTGGGGTGAATGGTCTGGTCGTTGTGTCCAGTAGATGGGGCAGTTTCTGACCTCAAGGAAACGAGAACGTTTTGTGTTATGTATAAAAATCCCGGAAGAAGAGATCTGATCTTTGATATGTGGTATTTTATATGCTTAAGTCATGTGTAAAGTAAACACAATCAGTCTTACTTAAGACTGATACTGGTACAGATCATAATGAAAGTGCAAAGGCATCTTCATTCTGTAATAAAAAGTAAGATAACTTGCATGAATGACCCTTTAGATCCTCAATTTAATGATGACACAGGAGAACTGTGGATTATCTCCTTGTCAAGTGGCTTTGTCAGCATGTGAATAAGATGTTGCAAACCAGAAATTTGCCAGAACTGCACTTGATTTCCTTATCTTGATGTTGCTGCTGTTACCACTTACCTGAACTGCCTTTTCTCAGGTATTCTTCAGTGGATAAACTTTGTGTCTATGCTTGAACCCAGAAGCCTTCTATCTATTTATGTCAGAGGAGGAGTGTTTCTTAAGTCGTTACAAGATTAATTGTGACTTTGAGGCTGATTTGCTTGTGCTCATTGAAAAAGGATGTATCGGTTTTGCATAGCTCACAAGGCATTAGAGAGCAAAATGTTTACTCTTTTGTAGTTAAACAGTTCATAAGCTGTGATAAATGCTGAAATGGGCTTGATGGCTTTGTAGTCGTACAGTGGGAAAGGTGGCGTGGTGACAGCGAGTGTGTGGTTAGTGCAGGAAGAGTATCTGATGTTTGCACTCTACCACTAATTTAAAAAACCCAACTTGAATTCCAAGAGAACTGGGAGAGCCGGTAGAGAAGAGCCTAACGTGGAGACCTCTGCGTGTGTAATGAAGTGCTGTGAGAGTTCAGCACTTGGTAGCCCCTGTCATCTGCTGATACCAGTTTGTAGCCATAAACTGTGTTAAGATGAGGAACTTTTGCTCGTCGTGTAAAAGGAGGCTTAGATAAATACTGGTGGTGCACTTTCAAACCGGTTATTGGCTGCCAGTGTCCAGTATTTGAGGTGATGGCATCGTACCTGAGAGAGTCGACAGGCGTGGAAATTGCTGGGTAGTTTGTATTGTGGTGTAAACCTTTTAGATTAAATTGTTCTCAGGGAGGTAAAGAAGGAAATCCTGTTGCATAGTTGAAAGAAGAGGTATAATTGTGTGGGGATTTTTTTTATACCACGTATGGTGTAGGACCTGCAGGAGGAAACTGAAATAATATGTTAGGAGCTCACAACAGAGAGGCTGTTCTTGTTCGCAGAGAAAAGGTGTACAAGAAATACGCAGTGTCGGTAAGCGAAGTGTTTGTTGTTCAACCAGAGTTGAAATGTCGTGTGTGGAATAGATACAGGCATATACAGAAATATCTCCTGATTTATGGGGTTTTTTCCTTCTAGTGCATCCATTCTCTGTTCCTTATCTCTGTAGTTTTCCTTAAATCATTTTTATACTTTCTGTTGTGCTTTGGTTAATTCCCATTTTGGTTCTATCACAGTCTGAATCTTAACTCTAGAGTTAGTGGAGCAAGAGCTGGTTCTAATTTTTGCACCTGGGACTCCTAAGGGGATCTCAGCACGCTAAGCTCACTTCTCCCTTCTGTCATCTTCATCAACTACCCGTTTTGGTTTTGCAGTTACAGTGGTTCTCGCTGTTCCCACCATCCCAGTCTGTTCCTCCATAGAGTTTGTTCTCATCCATGACCTTGCATAGTTCCCTCTCTTTGTTATCTTGACTAAGAACAACTTATATACTGTGCTTTTAGGTGCCTCTGATCCCTTTTGCAGAGCTGACTTGCAAGCTGTTAGTTTTTGTTCTGTTTTATCTCTTGGTTGCAACTGTTAAATTTATACAGCCGATAAAATCTCCATGGTGTTCTCGGAGGAAGAAATGATTTATGTTTATTCCTGGTAGGGGACAATTTCTGTGTGTTTTTACCATATCCGTGATAAGTCACTGTTTCCTTTATCCTTTGATTCTGTTTTCTTCTTGTTTAACTTGTGTAGAATTCTTTGGGGGATTCAGAAAACAACATCTTCCCCCGAGAGCTTGTTAACAAGCTGCTTGGCTTAACAGAACTTTGCGTGCCGAGGAAAACGTGTGGAGTTGCATCACTTCTGGCAATCGGAATGCTTGATAAGATGAATATAGCACTGAGTTATTTAGTGTTAGTTGTTGATTTTTATCTGTACCACTTCTGTAGTGGAGGCCTGGAGATGAATAACACAAGTGCATTATCAGGTGGTGGGTTTGCATAGACCTTCCAGTTAATAAGTGTGACCTTATTATTTCGATGTAATTTTATTTCTATATTTCAAATGTTTATGAACATCCCCATTCCCAGCTCCAAAGACAACACCAAGCTTATTTATTTTTTTTTAATTTTAGAATGGCTGTCCTCTGTTTACAAACAGCAGTGGTTTGCCATGCTCAGAGCAGAACAAGACAATGATATTGGGTAGGTATATTACAGGCTTTCCTTTTATTTCTTTTTTTAACTAGAAACCTTCCTCATATAAATTCTGTAATGATTAACTTTTGGAGTTTACATTAAGAAGAGCCGGGGGGAAAGCAACTTCAGTGGTTTTAAACTCTGTTCTCTGTGGAGCCGTCTGTTCCCTTGGGCTGGCTTATCTCCTGTCCTTTAAACAGTAGAACTCTAGCAAACTTGTATAATGCGACCGGGGGTAGATGTAAGGAGGGATGTTCTGTACTTTCTTTGATGTTGGTTAATGCTTCTCACTGGTACTCTGCCTTGAATGTGTTGAGGCTGTGAAAGAGTAACTTGTCAGCCTTCCATTTTAAGGGCAACTTTAGGAACAGTACTGCAGATGGAGAAGAAGCCTTTTCTGTCCTGCTTCCTTCCTCCCTGGGCTAGGTGGGCCAGAGCTGGTTGTGTGATGTAACTAACTGCATTGGTGTAGAAGGCGATTTGTCACTTGTTTATGCCGGGGTAGCTCCGCACTAACCTTTGTTCCTGCCTCTCCCATCCTAGCCTCCCAGGCAGCGGGCGAGGGCCCAGCACCCAGCAGGGCTTGGCATCCCGTCACCCGTTCGCCTCATTTCCTTCTAATTCCACAGCCTTTCCCTCACTCCATGTTTATGTGTGATCGCTCTCCTCTGCCAGCACCTCCAGCTTTTCCCAGGCAGTGCATCCTTCTCCACTGCTAAGACCCTGTCCTCTAATCCTTCTGTCTTGTACCCCGTCTTTTCTCCTTCCTAGGCCACATGCTGCACTGTGGTGGCGTTGCATTGCTGTTGAGGAGATTCCATGACAACTACCACCCTTCTGTGCCCTTTCAAAGACCCGCATGTGGCTGTACTTTGTGTAACACCCTGGCTGGTGTCCGTGTGTAATGCGTGGTTGGGTTTTTGAGCCTGTGCCTAACGGGGGTTGTCAGTGGTGCTGGCTTGGGCAGCGAGGCATGTTTTCATGTGTGTTAGATGTATGCATGATCACCAGCTGTCTCCCTTCCTTCTGCTTGCTTTTTGCCAGGTTGCATTGAGCCGAGGTCCCTTAATCTCTTTGTAAATACCTGAACTATGGCAAAATGCAAGTGCAGGAGTTGTCCCTGCCTTTGTCTTCTCTCCTAGTTCTTGCTGTGCTTTGTGGAGAATGACTGTCAGATCAGGAAGCTGCAAAATGTTTGTTACCTTTCAGAAACCAATAAACCAACTTCTTTATTTTCTTCCATCAGTTCTGTTAGCCCAGCATTTGCCGTTCAGAAGATGAGCATGTTCAATTGCAATGGTAGGCTTCACTTAGTAACTGCAGTCTGAAAAGCGTAAGAACCACTGTCCTGATTTGAACCAAAGGCTGTGCAGGCTGTGGCAGCGTCCAGCGGGAGGCAGAGTTACAAATCTCCCACCTTCCTCTGAAGTGAAGAGTGAGTGTTCTCTTGATGGACTTCTCCAGCAGCGAGTAGTTTTTTCCAGCTGGAGGTTTTGGCTCTGTCGTTACTGAATAACCAACCACCAACAAATACCTACAGTTCTGTTTTGAAAGAGCTTGTGCTTTAGCCCCAGCACCCTGTGGCAGTGGCTTCCATGGTTTAATTGTGTTTTATATAGGAACTGCTTCCTTAATTACTTTCTTTTGATGGTATTATGTGATACTGTAAAAAATTGCCCAAACTCTGATTTTTTTTAGTCTTAAGAATAGCCAAGATTCTTAAGAAGTGGTTGTCTTTCTCAGTAGCAGTGCTTTAACGTATGTAATGGTGAATCTTACCATTTCAGCTCCTAAAGATTGATGCCAGGTGGTCGTAGCTTGTTTCTCATACTGTTGTTTTCTTGGGAAAACTTCTCTCGTAATGCTGTTGTTGAGGCATCCAGCAGTAGATGATCGTACGTTGTGAGTTACCTTCTAGCTCATATGGGAATCACAGCTAATATGAAAGGAGGGAGTATTGCCACAGTCATCAAAATTCTGACACAACATAAGACCATGTATTTGCTTTTTTTTTTTTATGTTCTTTTGGCAGTTCACTGTAATACAGTGAAAATACTCTCGTTGTCAGCCATCAGATATACATGCTTCTGGAAAAGTAAGCTCTCATACAAACTGAAGTGAAGGTGGTGGGGATCATACCAGCTTTAACATGAGCAACTTTCATGTTCAACTGCAGTGCTGATGATTTCAGTGACTTTTGGAAAGAGCCGGAGTATTTTTCCATGTTTTTCTTGCTTGTCTAGTTTTCTCTTTTGCAGTATGGGATTAGTTTTTTTAAGACAGCTAAAACCAAAGATCTCAGGCAGAAGAAGTTTTACTTAAGAGTAGACATCTGTTTGCCCAAATCTCTTACCCTGGCAGTCATCGTCAAGGGCGAATGGGTGAAAGATTGTGTTTCTTCTCAATGTCTTAACTTCTGACTTCAGTCGTTTACAGACAGTGCTTCAAGGTGGCATCCAGGTTACTGTTTGTTTAATAGCCAGTAACGGACTAATTGTGTTTGGACGTGGTGTTCTCTGGAGCGGTGTGGGAGGGAGATGCTGGGGGGGTGCAGGCCTGTGTGCATGGAGTGCTTCCCCGTAGTTACGTGCTGCAATGTCACCGTCCGTAGGACGCAGTCTCCAGGGAGAGAAATGTTACCTGAGCCCTGAGATCGCTTCTCTGTCTTCTGCTGGCAAGCTGTGGTGCCACCCTGCAGGGAGATGCCTCTGGTTTGTAACTTAGGTCTTGGAAGGGAAGACACGCAACTGTTCCTTTCCATTAAAGCAAATATTTTTGGACATTCGACCAACCTGTAGTTGAAGGAGCAGAATTAAGATGTTGTAAGACCAACCTTTTATCCAGGTCTGCTGCCCTTCCTCTCCCACTTACCAGTATGTTAACGCATTTGTTTTGTCCCTTAGAGATAAGGAAGTACAGTTTAGTGCGCTGGACCAGATGTGAAGCCTGACTCCCAGTGAGCTGTAGTAAGGCTCTATTTTCGTATCCCACCTGGTGCACAGCGTAATCGCACCTGCCTATTTGGAGACTGCCAAAGTGGAGATTACATTCCTTTGAAATGTGTGATGTGGTTTGCTCTTTTGATAACTTTAGAGAGCTTTCTCTTCTACCTTAGGTAGTTTGCATTTAAAAGGACTAAACATTTTATTCATTCTTCAGAATTTGAGAATTTTTTAGTGTAATACTGGAGCTTGTGACTTTGAACTGTAGCTGCTCAAGGTTTACTTGTGGCACTAAAGTGGATCACTTTTTTTTTTTTTAATTAAACATTTGCTCAGTGGTAGATGCAAGACGACTTTTGAGTCCGTGACTGAAATGATTTCTACTCTAATAGTCTCTTTGGCAGTGTTTAAGAATGAAATAGAATAACTTGACTGTTCACTAAGCATATGGTAGGCCAATGTAAGTGGTTAAAGCCAAAAGTTTTGCATCTTCTGAGGCTGCTTGAGGATTTGAGGGGGGGGAATACTAATGTCTGTCTGAACATTATGTACTAATGTTTGTGAAATTTGTCACTAATTAAACAGAAATAAATCTTTTATCACCATTACTGAATTTAGGTCAGCTACATAACCAGTTCAACTAGAAGATGTGGGAAAAGCACGCAGGAGGTTCTTGGATGAATTTGGTTAGCATGATTAGCTTATTTGCTTAACTTATTCATAAAATACTTCATCTTACAGGATTGTTTTTTATAGAAACGGGGCAAAAAGACCACAGACTGAGTTTGTTCATAAAAGCCGTAGCCGCAAGTTCTTGTGGTGTGTGTGTACAGTAGGAAGAGAACAACTGCTGCGTTTTTTTTCTTGCTTATATAGCTTGAAATACGTTGTTTGATATTGCAGGCGTATAACTGGGGGGCTGTTGCCTTTCCTTGTGATTTATAATACTCACTTTAAGCATTTGTCCTCAGCATAACTTTAAGACTTTCTGGCACTGGTTGCTTATTTGATTAACGATGTAGTCATGTCTAAAGTTAAGCGAGTAACATACCTCTGGAAAACTGGGACTGATTTTACTTGTGCTGGCTCTGCAAGGTTTTTCTTACGGGTTGAGGCGCCAGTGGAAACCGTTGGGTGAAACAAGTTCATGTTGGTATAGGGTGACAGAAGCAGGAGGCTTGTGGCACTTCACGATCACCGCGGGTGAACTTTTTTTAGACAAGTTGCACAACCAGCCACTTGAGAAATCTTTCACAATGACTCTGCGGGTGCTTCTTCGTAGAACTGCTCTTTTGCAGAGTCCTGCCGCTGTTCCCTAGCAGTAGCACCCGTTTATGTTTGTGCCCAGTAAGTCAGACTACTGCTGGTAAAAAGGCCTTTGGGTTTTTTTAGGAGGACTGGAGAGTGCATTTCATTGTGACAGCTATTATTGTCTTATCGGGAAAGGTTCTGTTGTAAAAGTCCTGCTGAACTGAGGTGTCACAACCTGGTTCATGCTGCAGTTTAGAGCAGTTGGATGTTCATGGGACAGTTTGGGTTGGAAGGGATCCTGGGAGGTCATCCAGTCTAACCTCTCCTCGAAGAAGGGTCAGTTGTGTGGTCAGACCAGATTGCTCAGGTCTGTTCATCTTTCCCACATTAATGTACCCTACAAAGCTGTTTAAGTGTCTTTAAAGATGTACCTTTTTTGTAGGCCTCAAGAAATAAATAAAGAGGAACTGGAAGGAAACAGCATGAGGTGTGGTCGAAAACTTGCAAAGGACGGTGATGTAAGTATGGCATGTGGCTAAGTCTGGCGTGTCTCAGACATGTTGGGTATTCTCAGAACATGTAGGTCCTAATTGTCAAAACTGCATCAAAAAGAGGTAATGGAGATGGTACGTTAAAGAAATTATTTTGTTCTCCCCAGAAGGATGGAAGCACTTGCTGTCTCTGCGATGAATAAGGGATTAGTGTTTTAATTGTGCTCTTGTGCTGCAAGTAAGCCCATGTTTGGAAAAACTTCAGCGTGTGAAAGGAGGGAATGTAGACATGGCTTGTCATTTGGACTTGTAAAATACACGCAGTTAAAATACAGCTCTGATCACTGGTGTCTTTTTCTTTTTAACTGGAAAAGGAAGCTTTCTAGATAAAATGTGTAATAGTGACAGCCAGAACCCCTGTGTATTCCATATACCTGTATGTCTTCAGGTAACAGGTCTTGTGAAAAAACAGTAAATGTGAATTTTTTCCGCCTGAAGTTGCTTAACCTGAGGATGTTGTACTCCAGGGAGTGCTTTGAGCGTGAGTGGGACCTGTAGTTAAGTGCTGCTCGGGAATACAGCGCCGGTTACCAGAAAGCAGAAGGATTTTAGTTCCACTCGTGTTAAACGTCGTCTTGTTTGCAAGGCAGCTGATACTGAGCTTGTCTCGTGCAGTCATCTGTCTGCAGGGGTTGGCCACTGAAGTGAGTGGTTGCCTACCAAGATGTCTTATGTTTCAGATGGGTGTTGGGAAGGATCCGTGAATCCACCATACATCTCAGTAGCCAAGAATTCCATTCCCAGGTTCGATTTGTTGGCACTTGTCTTTCGTATTGGAGCCACTACTCAGACTGGTTTGTTTGGGTTTTTTTTTTTACTTATGTTCTTCAGTACTGCTGGCGGTGGACTGGGTTCAACTTTGGCTTTGACCTTCTTGTTACTTACACAAATCGGTACATCATTTTCAAACGGAATACGCTGAATCAGCCATGCAGTGGATCAGTCAGTCTGCAGCCTCGGAGAAACATAGCCTTCAGGTAAACACTAACCAAGAAGGCAGACCCTGTGGTGTATGCGAAAATGTTTACTGTAGCTCTGCCTTTCCATCTGTGCTTGCGTTAAGTTTTGTTGCCACCGAATTATTTACATTTGACAGTGGTACTCTGTCTGCTTGGGAGAAACTCTTTGTGCTGGAAAAACTAAGTTATGGGAGACAAAGTAGTTTAACTGTTGTTATACATCCCTAGGTTACGTCTGGCCTCCTTTGACAGCAGTGGGAAAATTATTTGCAGTCGAACGACGGGATATCAGATCCTGACCCTTGAGAAGGACCAGGTATGTTTGTGGAGTTTTGAGCAGTTGAACTTGAATTATGGAGTCCAAGGCATGAAAAAAATGCTGAGAAGTCAACAGTGCTTTTGAAGAGGAGCTGTTCTTGTTGTCGTTGCTTATGTGGAATTTCAAGCGTTCCTTTTATAGGTAGTGG
The DNA here is from genome assembly GCF_003259725.1 of Athene cunicularia. NCBI lineage: Eukaryota > Metazoa > Chordata > Aves > Strigiformes > Strigidae > Athene > Athene cunicularia. Next base: position 45,142 of record NW_020799128.1, on the reverse strand, counting down.
AGGATTAAGCTAATTTGTGAAGTGTAACTAGGGTAGGCTACTGTGGATTTCATTAGTGTTGGTAATAGTGCAGATAGTTCCCGTGGTGCTGCAGGAGCTGTCGGTGTGGTGTTCTGCTGGACGACTGCTTGCTTTCCCAGAGCTCCAGCCCTGGTGAGATTACCTGGCTGGATCATACGGCCAACAGACTCCGGCTTATTTAGAGCCAAATCTGGAGTTTGTTTCAAGACTCTTGTATTGTAAGCTGAGGTGTTAAAAGGACGTCTGCATATTGTTCGAGGGTGGTATTTATTACTCTGTTAAAAAAATAAATAAAAGCCTGAGAGGGGAGTGTTGTTTTCTTAAGAGAATGTGCCCATTTCCACCCATCTGTGACAGCAGAGTTTAGTAAGGAATGTGACTTGATCATCAAGTTTTTCAAATCCTCATCAGCAGTGATATGTAGATGGTGAGTACATAGAAAACTTCCTTGTGAATGCCCTCCTTACTGTTAGGATAAAGTTTCACTTCTGGTACCCCAAAACCAGCTCCTAGAGTAAAGCCAAAAATTTTCTACCGACAAACTGTAGTGTGCCTCGAGGTGTAGACTGTTACAGATTGCCTGGCTGATTAAACCTCCTGAAACTGATAGTGGCAGAAAAGTCTCCCAGCGCAGCTTGAAGGTACACGCCGCTCAGGTTTTTCTTACAGCTCTGTTATCTTCGATGCAGAAGGGTTGGCAGCACGGGGCCAAAGGCTTACGAGCGTTTTGAGGGTATCTTATCTGTGTTAATATTGTAAAACATCTGCTTAAGGTGAAGGTGAATTACTGTCTTGGTATTTTTATCTTCTGCTTTTTAGTACACAATAACTGAAATTCATGGAATGACTTGGTGTCAGCCTTGGGTGCTTTTAGATGTACTTCCCTCTGCTGGCATCCCTTCCTCTGCAGGCGTCCCCTGTGTTTGCTTTGCAGGAGCAGGTGGTAATGAACTTGGACAGTAGATTCCTGATCTTCCCACTCTATATCTGCTGTAACTTCTTGTACACATCGCCGGAGAAGAAGGCTGAGAGTGAGGCACTGCTGGACAACTCAGAAAGCTGAGGCCCCTTCCGTGGGATGTAGCAGCGCTCCTGTAACTCCGTCTGCCTGCTTTAACTTAAACGCCCTGCTGACGCACAGAGCTTTGACAGGAGCAAAGGCCTTACACTGTAGCACATACATACGGCCTTAGTGTACTTCTATGCATATCTGAAGAGAAGATCAGAAATTATATAGGCCAAAACTAGTTATCCCATATTTCTTCATTTCTGTTCTGCATCTTCAGACAGTAGCCATTCCGTCTTTCGAGAAATGTTACCTTTTTTTTTTTTTTTCCTGGGCAAAAACTGAGCCAAATTTGAAATAGGGAATTTGTGTGAACATCTTACAAGCTTACCTGTCATATTCCGAGCACACAGTGTAGGACGTGTGAATTTTTTTAGTGTGTGGTTTTTGGGGTTTTTTTTAACTGATCTGTAAATACCAGATCAATAGTGTGCTTTCTTTTGTGGCCCTTTTCCCCCAGGGCCAAATACATCTGTGTAAATTTTGCCTGTCAACTTCTGTTAGTTATTTAACTGTACAGACTTTCAAACCTGCTTGGTTCTAAGCCTTCATTGCGTCTCATGTACACACATTTCTTTCTTGTTCTTGGGCTTTTTTTAACGTTGCCACAAATATTTCTCTTTTTTTAGCAAGTGAATTTTGCTAATAAGGATGCTCATAAGTGAATTCTTTTTTTCCATGTACTCAAAATGCTCTCATGTACTCATTTGAGTCTGTTATACAGCAGCAGCTTTCAGTTAGGATTCTACTGAGTGCTCACTATACTCACACGAACCAAATACCAGTTTTTAAACATTGTCTTTTTGTGACTTGTTTTAACTGTTACATTGGGAATATATCCCGTATTAGCTCAGGAACTTGTGACCTTTGAGTGCCTTTTGAGTTGTATGTGTTAACACAAACTTCACATCAGTTAAGCAAGGTCACAGGATCCAAAGTAAGAGCTGGGAACAACAGATTCCGTTTCAGTTGGTTTGACGAATGAGTCAAGCGTAAGAGGTTCCCCATACTCGTTCTTTGTATGTGTTGGGTTTTATGTTTGTCTATTGCAATTTTGAATTCTTACAGCAAGATTTTTGGATTCAAAGTGGGAATTTTGCCTCTTTAGTAGCCTATTTTTTTAATGTTGTCAGAAAAGTATAAAACCATTTGTACTTTATAACAAGGATAAAATTATGTTAGGCAAGATGGAAAGATGTGGCAAGTTGTCAATAAATGATTTCAAGTGGAATACTCACCAGCCTCTGCCCTTCCCTGCCATGAATAGCTTTTGCTGTTAGATTCAGCCTGTGGACGTGCCGCTGTGTAACCTTGTGTTGTGTCGTACTGCTTTGGAAGCAGAAAGCAGAAGCATTTTGAGATGTTCATCTGCTACATCACTGAACTTGGTGTTTAGATATTTAAATAAGCAGTTTTTCTCTTTTTTTAACTTAGAAGTACCAAGACTTTAAAACTGTCATCGATTAAGTAGGAAGAAAAGTGGGCTGCTTGGTAAGGGCAGAAGAGACCACCTACACCACAGCCTGGTGTTTCTGTAACGCCGGGGCTGAAGTCTGAGCTTTGGTGGTGGGTTGAGCCGCCACAGGGCTCCTGCTTTGTGCTGAGGGCTTAGCGCTGCGCCCTGAGGTCCAGGTCCTGCTCTGCCCTTGCACCCCGCTGGTTCCCAGGGCCGCCCCTGCTCCAGACACCTGCACTGTGGTGGGGATGTGGGATGTGGAGAAAGCTGACGGGAGCTTCAGCTTGATGGGGTGTTTTTTCCAGACATTAACAGCTCCTTCCTTTGGTCTCTGGGTGTCCTGGTCCTACCTGGGCCCTCCCTCACCCTCCTGGCTGTGCCGGGACTGTCAGTGCGATGAATCAAATCCCTTCCCAGCTTTGGTCCTTCCCAGTGGACAGGATCAGGGGGTTGGGATGGGGCAGTGGTGCAGGTGCCCTGCCTGAGGGATTGCGGAGCGGCTCAGCGCAGCGGGCAGGAGTGAGGGGAGCACAGAAACCCAAACACATCACAACTTGCCCCAGAAAATGGGTGGTTGGTTGGTTTTTTTTTTTCTCTCTTTTATTTGTCACTGGCTAGGAGCAGCAATCGTGGCAAAGGGGAGCTGAGAAGTACAACACCACACTCAGGAAAAATGGTATGAAAAGTACAAAAATAAGGAAGCCTATATATAATATAATTGCAGTCAATTGCTAAAAATAAATATTGTAAACACGAAATAACAACATCAGGTGAATCTACAATCACTCGTTTCTGCTAGCAGCCGAACAGTCTTTGGCTTTATTTAACTCCCCCTGCCCCACACGGAGCCAACACCCGCACTAAGATGCATTTTCTTTGCCTCAAACCAGAAAGACTCCCGACTTGTGAGGGGCGTCACAAGGTAAAGAACTTGGCTCCCCCTCACTCCAGATTACCTTGTGACCAGGAATTGCCTCTTTCGCCTTCGGCAACCGCTCTTCAACCAGAGCAAGCCAAGTGATCTGTCAGCAGAAGGTGTTTTCCTCTCGTTACCTGCTGGGAGGTTGTGGTGAGGTGGGGACCAAGGCACCCCCCATCCCAGTTGATTTTTGTTGCTGTCTCGTACCTCATCACTGGTTGTGTGGGGTTTTGTCCCTGTTACACCTGTGCCCGCTCCCTCCCCTGCACTTGACCTTTTCACCCACTTATCTCTGTCAGATAGCCCGGGCACGTTTGGATTGCCTGATAAGAGACAGTGCAGCACGCAGCACCAAGTTCTCTCGGATCAAACGACCTCTGAGCTGTGGCCAGGCCGGAGATCTGTGCATCTCGGGTGATACTCCTCCACTTTGGGTGCCTGAATGTGATTCTTCTCCCTACCCGGCCTTTGACTCCAAGAAGGGAAGAGGCAAATTCCTCGTGCAAGGCTCAATAATCCGCTGATTGTGTGTGTATATATATTTTTTTTTTTTTTTAAATCAATAACAATAAAACCCTGTCTAAAGGAGAGAACTGCCAGAGAGCAGCTGACGCAGTGAAGACCTTGTGCTGCCGGTGGGGGCAGAGAAGGCGCCAGCACACCACCAGGAGTGCAAAGAAAATGCATCCTAAGGGGAACAAGCAAGCAAAACAAAAGCCGTCCTAAATCCACAGAGCAGTGCTTCTTACTGGAGGGAAGAGACAGACCGGGCAACGCCAGTTGATCAGTCTGTCCATCTCCCTACGTAGAATCATTTGATCGTCCCTTCATATCAACAGCTACAATTTAATCTTCCCTTCTTCATTTTTAAAGACATTCAGGTAACGTCCCATGGCAACATTTTGGTGTGAGGTTACAGTCCCACTGAAGTTACAATCAGACTGGACAGCAAACATCTGGTGCTTATCCCCTTTTGAGACAAAAAGGAGCACCTTTTGTTAAACCCTTTCTTACAGCCACAGCCAAGGGCATCTCTGTGGTCACGGGTTAACGCTTCAAGTATCGCTTTTGGACTGGGACCGTTTCAGCCCCTGCTTTATTCTGAGTCAAAGCAAAGGGGAAGCCGAAGCTTTCAAGCATTACAGGAGCCTCATGGCCATCGGGGTGGGTGTCCATCCGACCCAGCCCAGCCAAAAATCCTCCCTGACCTCACAGACAGTCTAGATCTGTGCCCTCGAGCGTCAGCACGTGGCTCCCTCCATTTGTCACCCCCGCAGAGCTGCGGCTGCCGCTGCCCCCAGACCGGGCCCTGCAGGACAGACGAAAGCAGCCGTGATCCAGTGACTTGTCCTGCCTTTACTCCCTCTGTTCCAGGAGAGGAGAAAGTGCTCAGCAGCTCACCCCCACCCTGCGGGCGCAGGGCTCATCCTTCCTGTCCTCTGAAGTTACAGCCCATCCCTTGCTGCGAGGGGAGCAAGGTCGCCCTGCTCCACCCGTCCTTGCTAACCAGATACTCGACTACCCACGTTTCCTTCTCACCCTTTCAGTCGCCCTCGCCAACAATTTGCTGAACTGGCGCCTGAAGCGGCGACAAAAGCAGGGCTGCCCCATAGTCCAGATCTCTCCCACTCTCCCCCCCCCAAACTACAGTTGTATAAAATTTAGCTCACTAACTGATGAAAACACTACATGGTTCAAAAGGGGTACAGCTGGCTAACAGTTTAAAAATACAGCCACTAACGCAACCTTCTGCACCGTGCAGCAGGTAAAAACGTCTCTCTTTCAATTTTTCAGTAGGCAAAATGCTGGTCTTAGGAAAGAATCACACACAACTGCTTGGTACCGTGTTAGAGGATTTCTGTATCATCTTTCAGAAATTTATTTAACATCTTCTAAAGCTTCCACTAAACTTTGTTTCTTACATCATTTCTATACACAGTCAGATTTTGTTATAGTTGTCTTGAGGCTTATAAAAAAATAAGCATTTAAAATGCCCAAAGTGTAATTTTGCTTTAAAATTGTGCTACTGAACTTGACCCCCAACATAGAAGAGATACTTTTGGTACTGAGGTTACCCCAAGCAGTATAAAAATATACATAAAAATAGACAAAAACTCTATCCTCCAAATCGAAGGTCTCTTTGTGGGTATTATTAATTTTTTTTTTTTTTTGTACATCACTGGAATTTCATTATCTTCTGCTAAATATTTACAGAAACACACCCACCCCCATCTCTACGCCTCTGCTCACTCAGGCAGAGAATTGCAGCATTTAGTTCATCCGTAGGCAAAAATTAATCGCTGCTTTTCACCATGGCACGCAAAGTGACGCTGCGGGCACGCACGTCCCTGGGAATGCTCGCAGACAGCCCTGAGGATGCCAAATGGAAAGGAGGTGACGCCAATTACTGCTGCTAACTTCACCCAACGAGTTGAGGTTGCCTCTGCCGGTGCCTCGCCGCGAGCCCGCGCGCGCCCGGGCCCGGAGTTTGTTGGGCCGGGACAGGGGCGTGAGGGATCCGGGGTTACCTCCCCACGCGCTGCACGAGGAACCCGCGGGACCTTGCAGAGCGAAGCAGGCTGGGGAGAGCACAGGGGACAAAATAAAACCTCTCCTTAGGTTAAATCCAGCCTAATCCTGAAAGCTTCGGCGCAGCGCCCTGCTGCTCCCCGTGCATCGCGTCCCCGGCTTTCGGGTTTCCCTTCTGTTCTGGTGACAAAATTCAGAATGCCCAAACCTCTCGTCCACCTGTCCTCAGGAATTTGGGTCTCTTTCTCCAGTCTACCCCAAGAAAATTTTAAATTAAAAAAAAACAACACAAGAAAAAAAAATAAGTACTCTGTACCGTTCTTAAATGACATTAAAAGGTGAAGTCAAAACTAAGCGATATAACACCCCCCCCCCCCCCCC
>NW_020799128.1:27683-38720 GCF_003259725.1 Athene cunicularia | reverse complement strand
CCCCGAGACTATGTACATAAAAAGAGGTACGATCTCTTGAAACATAAATATACAGTGTATAAATCCGGGTGTCACCTAAAAGGCTGCAGACGCAGAACTATTTCACAGACAAAAAGCAAACCGAACTCACCGCGCCAAGTGTAGACACACGGCCGCGACGTTTGGGGAAGGGGGGTGGGGGATACTTGCAGGCAAAGGACCGACCCCGCTGGGCGGTGGATCCTTGTGTCCGCACACGCACCAGGGAAGGGTGCCAGTGGTTTCCGGGGGGTGTAACACAACTGCACGTACCACGCCACGTCCCTACACTCTACCTAGGGTGCGGGTGAGAGGTCGGGAAATGGGATTTGACCCTGAGTCCCCAATTATTTCCAGGCACGTGCTCTGCTGGAGCAGTTAAAAGCCTCTAACGTGGCTCCAGCAGGTTCTTTATTATTGCTCACCAACAGAGATACTTGGTATCTCTCAGTGCAGACTCCGAACGCGCAGGTTGAGATTCTGCACCCTGTGCTTTAAGAGTTACCATGACTTTCATGGAAATAATACAGCCTTGATCAGGGTAAAAGACTAACGGAGGTCTTTAGCCCAATCTTAAAGAGGTTTGCTTTCTACAGCACGGACACGCTACAACTCACATACATAAATAGATACCAGTTACTGTAAAGTGACAATGCAGTGTCTTAATTATTCTAGCATTATCCTTTCTGCTGTTAGGGAAGATGTGAGAGCGGTTAGGAGACGTGGGGCGGAGAGCTGGTGTTTGACAGAGGCTGCAAGAGGAACAGGTCCAGCTCTAACTGGAAGTGCAGGTAGACAGCCAGAAGACACTTTTAGCTTTACTTGATAGGTGGTTTTATGGCATGCAATAGAACTCCTAAGACAACACTTTATACAAAGCACACAGCATCTCCAGTCCCACTGGTGGTATCTCAAGAGAACAAGTAAAGCTAAGAGTCTGCTTGCAAGGGGAGGCCACCCGGGGGGGGGGAAACGTCCTGTTTTGCTGAAACCAAGCTCTTCGGCAAACCTCCTTCTCTCTACCGCTGGCCGGCCTCCCGGATCCGGCAGGCCACCGCCGTGATGAGCGCCGCGCCCTTGCCGCTGCCGTCTTCCGACTGGAGGAAGGTCACTTCGCACTTCGGAGACAACTGCTTCACTGTTTCGTGCATGATGGTGGAGAAGCTGTGGGGCACAGGAAGGAAGAGCTGCTGGTTTAACTCGCCTCGGGCTGAAGGTGCCAGTCCCACAAGGAACAAACCACACCGGTCGTACAGAGACAGGAGAAAGGTGGGAGGAGAGAGACCTGCTGGGTAGGAGGCACCGGAAAGCACAAGTCTCCGTGCTGCGGCCCAAGTCCACAGTCAGCACAACACGCCTGTGCTCTCCCTCCACGCAGGACTAGATCTGGCCCCTTCTCTAGTCCCCCCAAGCCCTGAGAGCACTAGTACACCTCCACCTCCCCTGGGGGGATCTTCGGAGCCCTCCCCTCACCCACGGGCCCCTAAGCCCCATTCAAGCTCAGCCCAGCGCCTTTAGTCCCTGTCTCAGCAACACTGCTCCAGGAGCACCGGCCTTCAGCTCAGGCATAGTCGTCTTTTCGTTGGACGGACTTCTTGGTCCATGTCATGGACTGACGTCTTGGCCTAAGACCTGCCTTGTCCCCGTGACTCTGATGATCTGGACTCCTGGTTGAACCTGGTCACTATCTCTGGGCCAACCTGGCCTCGGGTGCTGTGGGACTGGCTCCCGGCTGCTGCGTGACCAGTCTCGGCATCCCATCCTTTAGGGAGCAGCTGGTTTTTGCTCTGCCTTGGGAGAGTTTAGATCTGCGAGCTACTGGCAGCCCTCGAGACCCTGAAATACCTCCTCTCCTCTCCAACCACCCCCTGAGACTTTCCACCCTGGCTCTTACTTAGCACCCAGTCTGCCCAAGACAGGCACCAGCATGAGCCCCCCTGGAGAACAACCGCACACCACGGAGCAACTCACTGAGGGTGCAGCTTGTAGAGTGTCCCATCCACGCCGACTGTGACCTTGAGGAAGTCCAGCCCGCGGTTCTCCCGGATCTTGTCCACCACGGCTGCCATGCCGGCCCCGCAGAGCTGAGCTGCCCGCCGGGCCACCACCGCACACACCTCCTTCACGATGATGCTGTCGTCGCACGTGGACTCCAGGCCGAGATGCTGGAGGATGGAGCGGACTTGGAGCAGGGCCAGGCAGTCACTGGGGAGGACACGGGGCCAGGCAGCGTTAGGAGAAAGAGCAACTTGGGTGCGTGGCTTCCCCTTTCTTAACTACATCCTGCAGAGCCCAGGGACTCGCGGCTTGGGTGACAGGGACTGGAGGGACTCCACAGCTCCCCTCTAACCTGTGTCCGACCTGGGTGTGGCTCTGATGTCACATCCTAATCTGTGAGGCTGTCTCAGGACAAAGCCACTGACTCGGAGCATGACAGATATTTAACCTGTGCTCCCTCCCCATCCAGGCAGAGGGCAAAGTTGTGTTCCCACCCCCAGACAGTTTCCTTGTCTCTCAACACTTTTAGACTGGCTCAAGGAAGGATTTCTGTGCAGAAGGGGCTGTTGGGCGTTGGAATGGGCTGCCCAGGGCAGGGGGGAGTCCCCGGGATCCCTGGAGGGGTTGAAGAGTCGGGCTGAGCCAGCGCTGAGGGGTCTGGGGGAGTTGGGGGGGTCAGGGGGAGGGTCATGGTGGGGCTGGAGGAGCTGCGGGGGCTTTTCCAACCCGGATGATTCTGTGAACACCGGCACTGTCAGAGCCACGTGGATTTTGCTCACTTATCTGCATTGCACCACCCTACATCATCCTGGCGCCAGACTGAGTGCTTGGGACTGATCCTACAAGCCCTGGGAATGATTTCCTCAAACTACATCTCCGCGTGGATCTGGCTGTAAGGGCAGAGTTGGTGCCCACCCCACCTGTCGGACCTCACCTTTCTATCTGGGACAGGAACTTGGTCTCAAAGATCCCTCTGGTCTTCAGCCTCTCCGAGATCCGTCCCCGGAAGAGCAGCCCTCGCTTGGTGAAATCCATCAGGATGTTTCGGACAATCTCCCCCAGGTACATCCCGCTGATCATCTTCTCAAACCTGGGAAGGGGAGGGCAAGGCTGGACATCAGGACAAGAAGGGACACGGGGTCTGGAACAAGATCCCAGCTCTGCCAGATGCCTTTGACCCCTGGCCTGACACCGGGAGCAAGTCCAGCAGCACGGTCCCCACGGGCAGGGGACAAGGGACACTTCGTGTGTTGCAAAGCCAGACTCTGCCCTGCTCATCATCCCCTGACGCTCCACCAAGAGGCTGGTGGGGCAGCACTGAACTGTTCACCAGGGGTCCCCTCCCAGCCCCCAGAGCCACCACGCACCTTTGCTTCCCAGGGTTGAGAGACAGCTCATCCACTGCCAAGTCAAACTCTGTCCGAATGTCATCCAAGCACCCGCTGTCACCAAACGCCCCCCACTCCATGTTGACACACATCCTGCCCTCCTCCCCTTCCACCAGCTCCACGTTCCTCATCTCCTCCATGTAACAGGCATTGCTGCCTGTGCCTGCAGAGAGAGAAGCATCTTTCAACGGGGCTCTCAGAGAAACGGGGTGCCTACGCAGGAGAAAAGCCCCCGGACACCTCCTGCACCCACGGAGGCAGGTTTGGAACCGCAGGCAGAGGAACTCCATGAGAAAGTTTCAGTCCTCACCAACTATCAGCCCAACTTCGCAATAGGGGTCTTCGTACCCACAGGTCATCATGGTGCCAACCGTGTCATTGACCACCGCAACCACGTCCAGGTCGAATTCCTGCAGAGGAATAGATCGTGTGGGTTATTCTGGAGGACGCAGCTTGCTCCATCTGCTCCCACCACTGGGAAAGGACCCGTCTGCTGGGCGTGGGAGTCCTCCAGGCATGCACAGGCTCCCTGCAGCCCCACGTGTCTGCAGGTGGATGCTCAAACCTCAAAACACCTCCAGCTAGACAACGGCAGGGGAGCTGGCACGCTGGGACAGCCCTGCCAGAACAGCCCCCGGGGCGGGAGCTTTGGGTGGTCTGCGCTGAGGAAACCACCGCGGTGTCTCCCGAACTCACGGCGAGACAAGTCTGCTCCAGCCCTGGCCAGACGCCAGCTCTTAGCTCCGGGGTCAGAAAATCCAACCTCGAGTGATGACTAAGGTTGGCTCTTAAAATTCAGACACTCATTAGCCCTGCGCTCAGCCCATTAATTTGCTTTACAGGCCAATTAAAGATGGAAAAGACAGCCGGGATGTGGGAGCAAGCAGCCAGCTTCTCAGAGCGACGTGGACACTGACCTCTCTCCTGTGAATTGCCTCCTTCAGCAGGTTCACCACATCTTCTCCTTCACAGCCGGTTGCCTTGAAGCCTTTCGTCCACTTCAGGAGGATCCCCTGGTGTGGAAATAGCCCTCAGTGAACCGCCCAGGCGGCTGGGCAGGAGGGGCAGCAGCCCCCCAGCCACCAGCCCTCGGCGGGCACTGCCCGGCACGTGCAGTCAGGTCCTCAGGCATGGAGGACACCCCAGCTGGGTGGTCTCCAGAGCTCAAGGGATCTGAATTTGCTTTGATGCAGCAAAGAGCCTTTTCGGAAGCCCTGAGCTCGGAGCTCCTGCCTCCCCCTCTCCCGGGTCTCTCTGACCCACCACGGGATGCTGGTATGTAGTTTCCAGCCAGCCCTGGGTACGGGACGTGTGTGCTACCAGGTGGGTTGGGGTTACCTCGTCCAGGTTGGTTTGCTGGCAAGGGAAGGAGAACGTGAATCCGAGCGGGAGCGATACGCCCTTCATTCCCATGTATTCCAGGAAGTCGGAGATGCAGTGGACAATGTGGTCAAAGAGCTGTGAGTGAGCAAAGCCAGAAGAAGAGGTTACCATCACAGCAAGGGACTCGGCTGCCTGCCAGCCTGCCTGACCCGCTGGAGATGTTGATCCTTTCCCAAGCCAACAGGGCTTTGAACAGTCCAGGATGCTGCTCGGCTGTGCTATGTGAAGTGAGCAAGTCCAAAACAGCTCCTCTTTCATCCTCTTCCCACCAACAATGTGGTCACAGAATCCCCGAACCCTTCAGGTGGGAAAAGCCCCTCGGGGTCACCGAGTCCAACCCTCAGCCCGACTCCACAAAGCTCTCCCCTACCCCACATCCCCCACAGCTCATCCCAACGGCCCTGAAACCCCCCCAGGGATGGGGACTCCCCCCTCCCCGGGCAGCCTGTTCCACTCTCGGACCACTCTTGCTGGGAAACATTTTCTCCTCCTGCCCAGCCTGACCCTCCCCTGAGGCAGTTTCCAGCCGTTCCCTCTTGTCCTGTCCCTGATCCCCTGGGAGCAGAGCCCAGCCCCGGCCTCTCTGCAATGTCCTGTCAGGAGCTGCAGGGAGGGATGAGGGCTCCCCTCAGCCTCCTCCTCCTCACCCTGAACACCCCCAGCTCCTTCCCTGGCTCCTCACAGGATTTATTCTCCAGCCCCTCCCCAGCCTCGCTGCCCTCCTCTGCCCTCGCTCCAGCCCCCCCAGATCTCTCTCGTACTGAGGTGCCCAGTGATCATATCACTGTGATCCTTGCAGGTCCCCCGCTGCACCCAGGAGGGGTGGAGGGGCTAGTGGGGAGGCGAGGGTGACACAGCGATCTGGTCCCTCTGCAAGGCATCCCCAGAGTCCATCTGTAGAAATACTCCCAGTCCCCAAGCACTGCCTGGAGTGGTTTGCCCTCCATCTGCAAATAAGACTCTGGAGACATCTCTTACTGCTTGTGTTGTGGTTTCTCCATCTGGGAAATGGGGATGATGCTTATCTGCCATTGTGGAGTGTGTGGGATTCGGGGAGGTTCAGCCGTGTCTGAGAATAACACAATTTCTAACCTAAAAGCCAGTCTCAAGCTTCCTAAAGCACATTTCAAGCTCCAGAGCCTTGCTCTAAGGGCAGGAGAGCACCAGCCTTCTCCACTCCGGGGTTTGCACGCGGAAAAGCACAGCAAGGCAAAACCCGCTCCCGTGGTCAGCACTAGGACCCGCCACTTCTGTTGCCACCCCAGGGAAGACGCCTCAGCTTTCCAGCTCCCGCTGCCCGTCCTCACCTCCTCTCCCGTCCCCTGCATGATCTCCACCGGGATGGAGTAGATCTTGTTGTGCATCTCGACACCACGCCTCATCCCGTTCCTGACACGCACCAGCAGCACTCGGAAATTGGTACCGCCCAGGTCCAGGGCGAGGAAATCTCCTTTTTCTGAAACCCAAGAGAGAGTTCTTAAGAGAGAGATCCCGACAAGGGGCATCCTGGACGTGGCGCAAAGCTGATCCCACTCTGCCCTCTTCCTGGGAGAGGACCAGGAACCAGGATGTGGCTGGGAACGGAGAGCAGCAGGAAGGTGATGGAGACGTTTGCTCCGGACTCGGGGAGGTCACAGGGCCTCAAGCCAAGGGACGGGCGCACGCCCAAGCCACCGGCAGGACTGGGAGCACAACCCAGGACAACGGCGGCGAGAAACCTGGGGCAGCAAACACCACAGTGACAGCCAGGCTTTGTGTTAAGTCAAGCGCAGAATGTCCTGGAGGTTCAGCCGCTTGTCCCAGTATCATACTGGAGGTTAAAAAACTTTGTGCCACTCCCACCACAAAGAGGGAACTGGCTGTGAGAAAGGCCCCAGCCCTTCCCTAAGCAGTGCAGGGGTCAGGAGCAGCGACAGCGGCTCTTCGCCCCGTGCAGGACACACGTGGGCTTATCACAGAATCCCAGAATCGTCCGGGCTGGAAAAGCCCCTGCAGCTCCTCCAGCCCAACCATGACCCTCCCCCTGACCCCCCCAACTCCCCCAGACCCCTCAGCGCTGGCTCAGCCTGACTCTTCAACCCCCCCAGGGATCCCGGGGACTCCCCCCTGCCCTGGGCAGCCCATTCCAACGCCCAACAGCCCCTTCTGCACAGAAATCCTTCCTCAGAGCCAGCCTGACCCTGCCCTGGGCAGCTTGAGGCCATTCCCTCGGGGCCTGGCGCTGGGGCCTTGGCTCCAGAGACTCATCCCCCCTCTCTGCCCCCTCCTGGCAGGGAGTTGCCGAGGGCCAGGAGGTCTCCCCTCAGCCTCCTCTGCTCCAGACTGAACCCCCCCAGTTCCCCCAGCCGCTCCCCAGCAGACCTGTGCTCCAGACCCTGCCCCAGCTCCGTCACCCTTCCCTGGCCACGCTCGAGTCACTCAATGGCCTTTTTGGGGTGAGGGGCCCCAAAACACTCATGGTACATCACCTGTCCCATCCGGAGTTGAGCACACGTAGGTGGGCAGCATTTTCACCGTTGCCTCTGCATGCGTCTCCTTGCCCAGCCCATTCTCCATCTCTATCCTCATCCTCTGCTTCACCTCCAGGAGCTGCTCGTGGCTCAGCTTGAGGGCCTCCAGAATCTTCTGCCGTGCCTTGTGCTGGGCAGCCAGTCTGTAGGCCACCGCCGTCACCATGGCTGCCCCTTTGCCACTTCCATCTTCTGACCTCGTGAAACGGATCTCGCAGTCCGGCAGCAGCTTTCGCACCGTCTTATGGAGGCGCCGGGCAAAGCTACGGAGGGAGAAAGAGGACTTGAGTCTGCCACCACGGGCGATGGGACCCTCGGAGGGGCCCAGGGGAATATTTGGAGATGCTCTGCTTGTGCCAAGCTTTCTCCGCCGCTGGCAGGAGCAGATGTGTGCTCCCACCCTCTCTCCCCCCCCTCGCCGATCCTCATGGACTCACTGAGGATGCTTCTTGTAGACGGAGCCATCCACGCCGACCGTGGAGCGCAGCCGCTCCACCCCCTTGTTCTCCTTGATGCGTCGCAGCACGGCTGCCAGGGTGGCCCCGCACAGGTTGGCCGAGCGGGTGGAGACGATCTGGCAGATACGGAGGGTGGCCACACAGTCTTCATGAGATGGCTCCAGGCCCAGCTTGGTGAGGATCTCGTGGGCTTTCTGCAGACCTTCTTTCTCCCTGCACATCAAAGAACAAAAAAGGATTCATGCCCGGAAATCCAACTTTTGCCATCTGAAGTGTCCTGGTTTGCTCAGCCCCGCCATGGGTCCTGTTCTCCTTCAGCACAGATGTCAGGAGATGGGCTGGGACCCCAGGAAACCCTCCTGATCCTACTTACTTCTCAATAGCAGAGACGTATCTGGTCTCAAAGTGGCCAGTAGTGAGCAGGTCTGGTGTGAGATTTCCTCCAAACAAGAGCCCTTCCTTGGCCATCTTCACCAGGATGAGTCTGACCAGCTCTCCCATGTACATCCCACTGATCATCTTCTCAAACCTGCCGACAGGGGAAGCACAAGATGTGTCTGGCTGCGCGCGCTCCGAGGTGGCCACCGGTTGACCTTAAAAACACTTGGCAGCCTTCCAGGCCCAAATCCAATCTAGGTAATCTCTTTCCAGAGGAGTTTATCCCATCACTGAGAAAATAAAGCCATGTTGACATAAGCATCACTCTGCAAGGAGAACTTGGGGCTACCTGGAGGGGGTCCGTTAGCCTGCAGAGGCCTCCCCCACCAAATCCCACCCATTCTGCCAGAAGCCATCTGGGGAAGGGGAGGTCTGCAGGACTTGGATGTGGACATTAGGTGGGGATGTTTGCCCTGGCTGGCAGAAAACTTCACTGGCCACAAAAAAAGAAACAGAAATCAACACCCTCAAGTGAAAGGCTCAAGAGGGAAGCGGGAGCTGAATGGTTCGGTTGGGTGTATCAACCCAAATTCGTGATACAGCCCCTATTTGCATTGGTGCAGCTGGCACGGCGGAGGACGCGGTGACCTAGTTAACTAGGACAACCTCTTCAGTGCCACTAACGCCAGCGCGAGGGGAGGACGGACAATGCAGAGCAAACCCTGAGCCTGAGCCAAAGCCAAGAATCTGCTTACAATTGTTTGCCAGGGTTGAGCGAGCCCATGTCGATCTCTTGGTCGAACTCCGTCCGGATGTCGTTGAGCACGCCGTCGTCGCCGAAGGCCCCCCACTCCATGTTGATGCACATCCGACCTTCATCCCCTTCCACCAGGTCAATGTGCCTCATCTCCTCCATGTAACAGGCGTTGGTGCCGGTGCCTGAACCAAGCATGGGGACACGGTGAGAGAGGGTGCTGCCTCTCCCTTGTTCCCCACGATTAGCAACAGTGAAATGCACCACAGAAGGCGAAGATGGAAAAACAAACACTGGACAATGCTGGTTTTCTAACATCACTATCCCCTTTCTTTTTCACCCAAAAGACCCTGAAACCTGCAAGAAATGTCTCCTTCTGGAGTTCATGGAGAGACGGGCCCTAATTCTGCCCCCTCGCTGCAGCTCACCAACGATGAGGCCAACTTCACAGTTATGATCGTCGTAGCCACAGGTCATCATGGTCCCAACAGTGTCGTTCACCACGGCCACAATGTCAATGTCAAAGTCCTGAGATGGTGGAGAGGAGAGAGGTTGAGTCAACGTGGCCAAAACAAACCAAAACATCTCTGCTGTCACAGGGGAGTCAAGTGCGGAGCCTTAAGTATCCCGTCCCAGCACCCCGGGAGGTGACAGACCTGCCCAAGTTCTTACCCCTCTTTTCTTGATGGACTTGCGCAGCATCGACACCACGTCTTTCCCCTCCACGCTGCTGCATTTGAATCCCTTCGTCCATGTAACGAGGATGCTCTACGGAGGAACAGCAGGAAGGAATGCTCAGAGGACGGACCCACCAAGCCACGTACCTCAAGGGTTCCCCGGTGCAGGGGCAGGAAGGACACCCAGGTCTGTCCCTCCCTGTTACCACCTCGTGTACCAGCAATATTTCCACATCTCTGAGCAGATAAAAGTTTATGGCTGCAACACAGCGCACAAGTCGCTCGTTGCTCCTGCCGGCAGGAGAGAACGTGATTCCCATGAGTGGGTTTTATGGAGCCCTGGAGCAAAACCTGTTCCCAAGTGCACGGAGAGCCCCTTAAGCCACCCCTGCGGGATGGGGGGGTCTCGCTGTCCCCACCCAGGGCAGCCACCGCAGTCACCTGACAGAGGCCGAGCTGAGCCTTGGAGGAAGGCAAAGGACTCGATTCCATCTGAAATCCCCAACCCTAGAGCCCCAGATGCCTTCACGAGGCAAACACCAGCCCTGCCTTACAGATGGGGAAACTGAGGCAGAGAGCAAAGCAAACTGGTCGAGGTCACTGGGGACAGATGCTTCCTCTCCCGACTTCTTTCTTTTTTTTTTTTTTTTTACAGCCCCCACTCCTACCACGAGGAAAGCGTTAATCTTCTTCCTCATTACTTTTGCCAAACCGCTCAGGCACAAGAGCTCGACTTGCCCCATCCCCGGTACAAAATGTCGTTGCCGCCGCGTTCCCGCCTAGGAAGGACGTGCTGGATTGCCAGCGCGCCATGGAGCCGCCCTCCTTTCCAATCCTGCCTGGGAAGCCGGGTGAGATAAGGGCAAGGAAAGCAGCAGCCCCCCTCCTTGCCCCCCCTCCACGATCAAGAGCCCGGCAGAGGCCGTGGGTGGCAGGAGAGGAGCCACGTGCCCCGGCCGCGCGCTGCTCGCCGAGGTGTTTAGTCTCCCAGCGAGGTCACCAGCTCCCAGCGCAGAGCCAGCGCGGCTGAGCGGAGCTGACAGCCATCGATTCCCGGCTTGCCCAGGGCACGGCGAGCAGCCGGGGAGGGTGACCCCCCCTCCCCGCGCCGGCTGCGTGACGGGGATGTGATGCTCGGCACGTCTGGGCTGCCTTTGGCTGCGGGCGGCTGGAGCTGCTCTCCTTGGGCTCTGGCTGCAGAGGGGGAGAAGCCGCTTTCGGGGGCGGCATCTGCGCCGAGCGGAGCAGGCAGCACGCTCCACATCACCTCCCGGGCCCTGCAAGCCCAGGACACATCCTGTGCTCCCATCAGCACCGAGACCTTACACACTACCCAAACCCAACGAGCCTAATTAAAAGCACAAGATAAATTACAGGACCCCAGAACTATCCGGGCTGGAAAAGCCCCCGCAGCCCCTCCAGCCCCACCATGACCCTCCCCCTGACCCCCCCAACTCCCCCAGACCCCTCAGC
>NW_020799128.1:13928-27633 GCF_003259725.1 Athene cunicularia | reverse complement strand
GGGGACTCCCCCCTGCCCTGGGCAGCCCATTCCAACGCCCAACAGCCCCTTCTGCACAGAAATCCTTCCTCAGAGCCAGCCTGACCCTGCCCTGGGCAGCTTGAGGCCATTCCCTCGGGGCCTGGCGCTGGGGCCTTGGCTCCAGAGACTCATCCCCCCTCTCTGCCCCCTCCTGGCAGGGAGTTGCCGAGGGCCAGGAGGTCTCCCCTCAGCCTCCTCTTCTCCAGACTGAACCCCCCCAGTTCCCCCAGCCGCTCCCCAGCAGACCTGTGCTCCAGACCCTGCCCCAGCTCCGTTCCCTTCTCTGCCCACGCTCGAGTCATTGGTGCAGGTCAGCTATCGCTCCCCGCGAGATCTCACCCCCATCCCGCTGCGTCCCAGGCTCAGCCACAGCCCTGGTGAGCAGGCCAGACCCTCACCCACCTCATCCAGCTTGGTCTGGTGACACGGGAAGGAGAAGGTGAACCCAAGGGGGAGCTTCTTGTCTTTGATTTTCAGCTTCTCCATGAAGTTGGCCAAGCACTCAGCGATGTGGTCGAAGAGCTGAAAAAAAACGGCAAAGAGGAGTGAGCCCTCGCCTGGCTGCCCCAACCAAGACGATGCACCAGAGCAGCCCCCGCATCCCTGCCGGCCAGAGGGACGGGTGGCCCGTCACCCACGTCACACCTTCCGTGGCCCTCACCTGTCCCCCGCTTGGTGCCAGGGATTGACAGCTCCAGGCAAAGGAAGGCAAGGATCTACCTGGGTCCTGCTGCGCAAGGCAGCAAGGGGAGGCTGCTCCAGCCCCATTCCACAGCTCGGGTCCCGGGGTGACACCCACCCTCCCTTCAGGCATGAGCGCTGCCCGGGCCGGAGGGTCCCGCCAGCAGGGAGCCCTGCGGCTGTGGGGCTTCCCGGGAGAGTGAGGATGGGGGAGAAAGGGGCTGAACCCACCTGCACCCCGCTGCCTCGCATGAGCTCCTCGGGGATGGCGTAGATCTGATTCTCCATTTCGACCTTCTGCAGGCCGTTGTCAGACACCTTCACCCTCAGCACGCGGAAATTGGTGCCACCGAGGTCCAGCGCCAGGAAATCCCCATCCTCTGCGGGAGCCCAGACAAGAACAACCCTTTAACTCAGGGGGTCCCGCTTGGCAGCATCAGTGCCTGCACCAGGCAGCCCCGGAGCAGGAGAGGAAGTAACCAGCCCAAGTATGAGGGTAAGGTGTGATTTTTAAAATATTTTTTTCTTTTTTCTTTTTTTTTTTATTTTATCAGAGCTGTGGCCGTATTCCCTGCTCCTCCTCTGCATGCCTGGCGCCCCCATAGCTGACGGAGGATCAAAGCCCCATCTTTGAGACACATCCTGATGCCCTGGGTGTGCAGAGGCGGTGGCTGAGCCCGCAGCACGTCTGCTGGCAGAAGGACCGACCCCAGCAGCCCCATTCAGAGACAAGCCCATGCCCAAACCCACGGCACTCCCAGGGAAGAGGAGTTCCAGCCTCAGGCTCCATGGGGAAGAAGGCTGTTTCTGACCCTATTGGATACAGGATGCTGGTGAAAGCTCCTAAATGTCCAGCCCAGAAGGTTAAAACCCTGCTAGCCAGCTGTCGAAACACCGGAGTTTGACTGAACGTTTGATATATGGGAAAAAAAACTAAAAATCCTCATGTTCAGGCTTGGCTGCTGCAGTCCAAGACAACCTCCCCTGCCCTGCTCCAGGAATCCCGCACACTCCTGGCATGTGGTTTCTCGCTGAAGGCAAGATTGAAAGGTGTAAGCAGGAAACCAGTGAGGGAAAAAAAAAAAACTAAAAGACCTTCCCCAGGCAGATGTGAGGAGCAGAGTTCCTCCCTTGGTGTCGGCCGAGAGGAGACCCGGGTCGTGCTGCCTCCGAGACCCAAGGGCTAAGCCCAGCAGGTTTCACCTCCTGCTTGTTTTCATTCTACCGGGCACCAAGGCAGCTCGCTGGATTTGGGACCAACGGAGACCTGGGATGCGGGAAAAGCGCCAAGCTGGCTGTTTTAAATACCTAGCAGCGTGGGGAAAGGGATGGGGGAAAGCCCTCTATCAGCACTGTTTGATTTCTGAATGCATTAAATGTGCTGTGCTGGCTCCCCCGGGCAGATTACAGCGCCCAGGGGCCGCATTGTGCCCGCCGATGCTTTGACAAAGGGGCTACAGTTGAAACAAAAAGTGTGGTTTATTAGTATTCAAATGACACCAGGCCAGCCAGCATCTCCAGTGACTCCAGCTGAAAAGGCAGCTCGCTGTCCAAGCCTGCGGGGCGTCCATCTGTCCTGGCGCCTTTCCTGGGGCTGACCCTCCAAGGACGCGGGGCGAGGGAACTGGGGACAGACTGGGAGCCTGGGCTGAGAGCAGCTTTATAAAGTCCCTCTGTGACTGAAAAGGTCTATTAAAGCCTCGTGCTCTGAGGGAATGAGATGAGGAGTAAGAGGGGATCGGAGGTCTTGAGCAGCGTTCCACAGCCTTGCGGCTCAGGATGGAAAATTTGGGGAGCGCGGGGGGGTCTGTGCCTCACTCCAAGGGTGATGCAGGGCAGGTTGGGCCCCAGCTCTCGGTGGTACCAGCCCGTGCCAAGCCCCCCGCAATGCTCCGGCTGCACTCCTGTATGGGTCACACCCCAAAATCAACCGGCCGGTGGAACACGGCAGCTACACCACTATTTTAACAAACACGGATGTTCAGCCAAGTCCCTGCTCCGGCTCTGGCCAACCCTCGCGTCTCTGGAGCAACACACACGCCCCCTGCAAGAGCCGTTAACCCAGAACCACGGAGCACTTCAAACCTGGAGCCCACCAGCGCTTCGCAACTCATCCCTCCTCAAATAGCACCCTCGGCAGAGCTCCGAGTGAGGCAGCGCAGCCAAGAGATGTCCAACTCAGCGCCTGCGGGCTCGGAGAACGGCACGGGAGCTGGCGGAGCCCCAGAGTGCCCGAGCTCATTCGTTGGGGCAGTCAAATCCCTGAATATTCATTTCTCCTCCTCGCCTCCCACCCGCGTTGACCCTTCGCAGGGATGAGGTTTAAACCAGTTTGGCAGCTCGCTTGGCACACTGTCTGCCAGCCACAGGGCATGCCTTGGCCAGGTCTCTACACGGATGCTGAACATGCACCAGGAAAACCCTCAGCGAAGCTCCTCACTGTCCTGATGTCACCAGTAAACCCACCGTGGAGATTCAGACTCTGCCTAAGGATGGGCAGAGCTGGACACGGTGCCTGGCTGGGCACCGCCGGCATCCTGTACTGCCCCAAACAGGGTCAAGCCGTACCCCACTTCCCTTGTTGTTGGCACAGATGGCGTTCTGCTTGCTACCAGAGCATGAAAAATACCTCAGGGGGCTGATAAATACGCCAGGGCAAAGGATACTGGAGCCAAGAGGGTCACAGGTTTCTCTGCTCCTCGGAGACAACGTGGGGAGCCCAGGAGGAACGGACATCCCCAGAAAAGCAAAGGCCAAGGAGCCGGGGACAGAGCTGTCCTCCCATCCCGCCCAGCCCTGCCCATGCCCGGTGTTTCGCCTAAGCCACCCCTGTGAGGGTTTCCCTTGACCTGCTGCCCACCGACCCAGCCCGGAGCAGCAGCAGGACCCAACCCAACAGCCAGAAATCCCCCTTACAAGCTGCTCAGTGGCCACGGGAGAGGTACAAGTGGTTTGAGCGGCGGCTGCTGAGGTCAAGGGGTGGATTCGCAGGCGATCAGCTTTGCAGGAGGAAAAAGGCAGCACAATCTCTCTTGAAAAATTCCCAGGCACCCTGGTTGCATGATGGGCTCCACCGGCTGATACCATGTCTGGGTCCTCCCTCTGATTAGGGCTCCCTCCTTATGTGATAAGATAGAGGCTGCACCGCTGAGCTCACAAACCGCGGCCAGGGCAAACACAGAGCTCTGACGGAGGGATCGCCTGCCCTCAGCAAACCACCTAAGGGTGAGTGTTTAGCGCCTTTGAAAATGCCTGCGCCTGCTGGGAGAAAGCACAGGGCAAGGCTCTGCTGCCCGCAGAGGTACAGCCAGGACCAGGGGGCCGGAGCATCGTGTGCAGGATCATGCCCCAGCATCTCAGAGGTCACTCACCCACACCTCCCACCTCAGAGCTCAAGGCTTCCTACCAACTCCAATCCCATTTTGTAGGAATCCTCGGCCAAATCGGCTTAATAAAAAACAAGAGGAAGAGAAAAAGCTGGAGTAGGTCGAGGCTCTTTCCCCCCAGGGAGACGCAGAAGGTGGAGGCACAGACCCCAGCGTTTCCCACTGCCCCCCCATCTGCAGATGCCAGCCCTACCCCGCCTCCCTTCAGGCAGCTGAGAGTCGCCAAGCAGAAGGAACATATGTAAAAGCTCACATCAGTGTCTCCACCGAATTAGCGCTGGAGAGCAGCAAAGGGGCTTATGATGTATCGAGCATGAAATACTGGGTTTGCAGCCACAAAAGATCCGGGATTAACCTGGTGGCCTGTTCCGGACAGAATCGGGTCCAGCAAAGAGCAATTACACTGAGCACAGCGAGAGTGGCCTGGCAGCAATTCCCCAGCACGATTCCTTGCTGGGGAGTGCGGTAACGCACTGGGCGAGGGGCATGAACGAAGAGTTTTCTTTAAAGCCTTTGAAGACCACCGGCCACGGAAGCTGGTTTTCTTGAAGAAACAGCTGGTTATTGGCAGGAACTGAGCCCACGGGCCAAGGGAAGGGTGTTGTAAAGAACCATCCCTTGAATTTCCAGGGATTTGATCCCCAAAGTCCTGCAGCAGCATCCCAAAACCCCAGGTCGTGGATATCAGCTGCTGGGACTTAACGGAGGATGCGCCAGAAGATCCTTGTGTCAACATCAGCGTGGAGGAGGAGAGGCAGTAATGCCAGCAAAGCCCGGAAAACCAGGGAAGGAGCAGGGAGAAAGGTGGGGTTTGCACAGAGCGAGGAGAGCCCGTGTTCAGAGTCACTGGGGCTCCAAGGAAAAGCTTATCTGGGGTCTGTCCCCCCCCAGCCTGCCGGGTCTGGGCTTTGACTCCAGCCCGCGGATGTGACCTTGTACTTCTCCAAGCGCCTCTCTCCGCCTGGATCCCAGGGCATAACCCCAAGGCAGAGACCGCTCGTGCTACAGCAAGGAGCGGCAGGGATGCTTTGCAGGAGGCAGGTGCAGAACCCCTGGAGCTGGGGTAGCACGTGGAGACGGCAGAGCCGCAAGCAGGGCCGGAGCAGAGGGATAACCTGCCAAACGGGTGGGAGCAGGACTTCGTGCCCAGCTGAAGTCAGACTTTGCCCAGAAGTTGCAAAAAAACAAACGTGGAAGAAGAAAGGACGCACCCCTGGACGTCGAGCTCTTCCTGAGCTGCTGTCACCGCATCCCAACGCAAAGTGAGGTGCCCGGGGAGCTGGCAGTGAGCCCCACCACAGCTGGCCCTCGGCTCACCCCCGCAGCCCCAGCGTGCCACCTTCCAGCCACCGCCTCCAGAAGCCAAGAGCAGAGACGCGGATGCTGCTCACAGCCTGGATCCAGCTGGAGCGGCACAGGGAATCCCAGCTCCTGGCTTCCCAGGCCTTGCTCAAAAACCTCCCGCTTTCCAGTCCCTGGGCAACTGCAGCCCCGTGACTGCCCCAGCATCCCCTTTGCATCACATTTTCCATGCTGCTGTGCTCCTTCTCCCCGCCCCTCTGAGCATGCTTCGGGTGAGAAATGCCAGCTGGGACACTGGAGAAGCTGCAGACCAGGAGGACACGGTGAAGGAAGCCAAGGCTCGGTCTTGTAAGGACAAGGAGAGGGATTACACCTCCTCCCCACCACGGGTCAGGCTGCTGAGAGCTCTGCTCCTGCCTCTCGGGAGCTCTGACACACGCTCCGCCAGCACCCAGCACCTTCGGCTGCAAGAGTTCCCATGCCCAGGGGCAGCATTCTGGCTATCCCTGTAATTAAAAATATTCTTAAACATTTGAATAGATTGAAATCTCGATCCGGGGGCAGGCAGCCAGGTCCAGCTTTTGGTGTACGTGCACTGGGGGGGGCGAGCACACAGGGTGCAGCGGGCAGGACAGCTCAGGGTGCTTCGGCACTTAAAGAGGGCTTGTAAGAAAGATGGGGACTGACGTTAGCAGGGCCTGTAGCCACAGGACGAGGGGCAATGGTTCTGAACTAAAATAGACTCAAACTACTGAGGCAGAAATTCTTTAGTGGTGAGACACTGGCACGGGTTGCTCAGAGGGGTGATAGATGCCCCATCCCTGGAAACATTCAGCCCAGGTCGGATGGCTCTGAGCAACCTGATCTAGCCGACAAGGTCCCTGCTTGTGGCAGAGGGACTAGATGTCATTTAAAGGTCCCTGTGATGCCTGTGACTCCCCAGGGACTTGTCCCCTCAGACCTCACCAAAATGTTACCAGCGAGCCCCCCCCAAGCTGGTCAGTGATGCAGAACTTCAGCTCATCACCTCGCTCCTTGCCTCCGGAGACCGGGCAGGCAGCGGCAACGGGGGTTTATTTTTTTGGCTGCTGAGCAGGCCTCCCTCTCGGGTACACCCTATTTAACACTATCACTCAACCAGCAGCTCGCACTGGCTTGGCGCGCTTCTCGGGAGAGGAAACTCCAGTCTACCCAGTGGCTGCCCACTGAGGCCAGGTCACGCGAGATTCCAGCCACAGCATCTGCTGGGACCCGCTCCGCTCCAGAAGCCGGGTTTGAAAACACAACAGCGGCAGAACAGATGGGCAGGCGGGGATGGGGAGGGAAGGGCAGACAGCCCTTTCCATCAGCTCCCTTCCCCTTTATCCACCTTTCCTGCCGGCTATTTCTGCCACCGGGGTTTTGCAAGGACCCTCGTGAAGGTGCCGACGCCAGAGCCACCCCCGCTCTGAGCCACCCCAGCCAGTGGGACCGACCAGCCAGGGAGTTTCCCCGGAGCTGCCGCCAGCCCAGACGTGGAACCAGGCGCAGGTCTGGCGGCTCGGGGCTCGGCATCCCTCCCTGCCCTTCAGCAGCCAGGACCCTCCACCAGCTCCGAGCACAGGGACGCTCAGCAGGTCCCGGCGCATCTGCACCCCGCTGTGTGCTGGCGGGCAGGGGGCGATGCCGCAGGGACCACCGCAAAGCTCCTTCCCAAAGCATCAAGCTAGGAGAAGGAGTCACAGGGAAATTTCCCATACGGATGCTCGAGGAAGCAGATTTTTGGGTTGAGGCAAACAAGCCAGAGCCTGAAAGGGGGATGTAAGAGGGATACGTCCGGCCGGAGCAGGCAGAAAGGCCACATTGTGAGACGCCGATCTGGAGAGCCCCCTTCTCCTCCCGCGGCCCTCACGGCATTCAGACAGTGGCTGGCACCGCCGCCCGCTTCAGCGCTAATGAAACTTGATGAGCCGGACCCGTGACTGTCTCCGTCCTGCCAGGAAGGGCACGCGAGAGCTGGTTCCCACCCTCCCTTCCACCAGCGGGAACTGGGAGCCCCTCCGGTGCCAGCACCGAGGGGGGAACAAGACCTGTCCCCACACAGAAGCAGGACGAAGCCGTAAGGGCCAGGAGCGCAGGTGGCCGTGGGTGCCATCCCCGTTTTGGTAGTGCCAGGAGGATGGGTGGCCCCAGCCCTCCCTCCTGGCAGGTGCTGGCCCCTACCAAGACCTCCCCACCACACTGTCCCATCTCACGGTACCTGTCCCATCCGGGGTGGATCTCACGAAGGTGGGCAGCATCTTCACCGAGGCAGTGGGGTTGGTGTCTGCTCCCAGCCCCTTCTCCATCTCCTTCCTGAAACGCTGGGACACCTCCTGGAGGGTCTCCTCGGAGAGCCGCATGTGGTAGAGGTACTTGTCGATCTGAAAGGTCGACATAAGGCCAAAAAGTCAGCGGGAGGGTTGGGGAGGTGGGCACAACCCCCGTGACACGTTCAGGACAGCGTTCAGCCCCCTCCGTGTCTGCTGGGGCCAATGCAAGAGGCAGGAGCAGGTCGTGACCCACCCCGGAGGGCAGGACAGGGCTGTGCCAGCACGTTATCAACACGGCAGCGCCAGCGGTGCCACATCAGCCTGTCCCCAGGCACGCTGACAACCCCCACTGCTGTTCCCGCATCTCTCACGGAGCGGCCGGGGCTGCTCTCCAAGGAGCGCATCAAATGCCACCCCCTGCCCTCCTCAGCATCTTCCCTTGCCCGGACAGTTCCCAACTTGGACACGCTGAACCCTGAGGAGTTCCCAACACTCCGCAGCATCTTCTCCACTCATTCACCTACGGGCACCCAAACAGGTTGCGACAGCAGTGGGACCTAAACTCAACAACCTTCCCGGCCTGGGCTGTGAGTCAGGAGGTCGGTGCCGGAGGTTTTCCAGCTGCAGAGCCCTTCCTACGCCAAGGCGGCAGCGTGATCCCCAGGGCCTCTTCCTACACGAAGGATGCTCGGCCGGAATCCACTGCCCATTCATTTCTGCCCTGCTGAGATCACCCCTACGAAGGTTACGGTGCCAAGAGCTACTCCACCCCCTTGAGCAAACAACGCTGGTGTGACACAAGTGGGTGCTGTGGCCAGAGAGGAAAAAATCCACACACCCCCCTGCTCCCGGCAGTTGTTTATACTCTTATGCTGAGGCTGGCTATGATCAGCTCCTGCTTCATCAAATGTCATCAAAACATCTCCCTGGGGAAGGCAGAGAAAAACTCCTCCCTGACCCATCCATTAGCACCGGCCATGTCTCCGCAGCCTGGCCGGAGCAGGGAAGGGAAACGGAGAGGTGGACAGCCAGCCAGCTCCCAAACTGTGCCCTGTTTCAATTAACTTCACTTAAAATTAATTAAAGGGCAGCTGCAAGCCCTGCGAAGTCAAGAGGAAAACTCCACCCAGTTAGCTCACCTGTCTGTAGGCACGTAACATAAGGTCATCAGAAATCAAGCAGGAATATTTTTTTATGGGGCTGCGCTATAGGAAATGGGCATTTTGCGGGCGAGTAATAGCCATCCGCCCCAGCGTGACCTCGCTCACGGATGCGGCCGCTCGGACCCGGGGCTGAACAAAACAGCTCTGCTGTGGGTTTGGCTGCCTGCGTTTCAGGCTGGGGATGCTCCAGCGTATCCTTCCCCCCCTCCACACACACACACACCCCAGCTCTGCTGGAAACTTGGAAGCCAAGTCCCCAGTTGCTCCGCGCTCGCGAGAGCCAGAGGGTGGAGGGAAGCCCGGCCAAGCACCCTCCGTGGGAGAGACTTTATTCCCTGGCAGCAGCATCCTCACCGGTGTGATGGGTGAAACCTCCTCCCCACTTCTCCTGGTGCTTTCATAGAATCACGGAATAGAATCCCAGAATCATTCGGGTTGGAAAAGCCCCTCGGGATCACCGAGTCCAACCCTCAGCCCGACTCCACAAAGCTCTCCCCTACCCCACATCCCCCCACAGCTCACCCCAACGGCCCTGAAACCCCCCAGGGATGGGGACTCTCCCCTCCCCGGGCAGCCTGTTCCACTCTCGGACCACTCTTGCTGGGAAACATTTTCTCCTCCTGCCCAGCCTGACCCTCCCCTGGGGCAGTTTCCAGCTGTTCCCTCTTGTCCTGTCACTAATCACCTGTTTCCCATTAATTGGGAGTGGAGAGCGAGCGCCTGCCGGCTGGGCAGGAAAAGATAAGGCTGAGGATGAGGAAGACGGGAGGTTTTCTGGTGCCAGCTGTTTACCCACCCCAGCAGCAGGAAGGCAAACACTCCCCTCCTTCCCCTCCTATTTGCTTTTGCTTGCTGGAAGCTGCCACCCACGTACCCAGGCTCCAGGTACCAGCGCAGGGAAGGCGCTGCTGCCCCAGCTCACCCTCTCCCTCCTCCCCCAGCTTCAGGAGGGGCCCGGAGCCCACCCCTCCGTCCCGTTTTGCTGCCCCGAGGGCTGTCAGCCAGGGCCACGCGCCAGGACCGACAGCCCAAGCCCAGTCCTTCGCTGCGCGCCGCGAGGACGCGTTATCCTGCTGGCAGGGACCTCTCCAACCTCCTCAGGAGCCGCCCTGGCACGGAGAGGACCTCGGCCAGACCCCATCTCCTCTCCAGCTGCATCTGACCTGGGTGCTGGTGATAATTAGAGACAAACCCGGCCAAGACTGGGCGCTCTGCCTCCCAGCACCCTCTCACGCCTCCGAGACCTTCCTCCGCTGGACTCTGGCAGCCGACGGTGGTCGGGGGGGGCTGGTGAGACCACAGTGAGTGGGGACGGGGCCCCAGCAAGGTACCCCCGTCCCAGTGCTGGGGTACCACACCAGCAGGGATTGGGGCAGAGCTTCACCACTGCACGAACCACATGCTGCTGGCGTTTCCCTCCTGTCCACCAGCCTGGCTTTGCTTGCTTTCCCTCCTAGACTGGCACGATGCTGCTGAGGGAAGATCTCGTCCCAGAGCAGGTGGGTGCTCTGGAAGCTGGGATGCACAAAAAGCCATCGCTGTCTGCACCTCGACTCCCAGCCGAGGCGTGGGGCAGCGAAGACGCTGCCTGCACAACCCACCAGCCCCCAAAATCCCAGCACGGGGAAACAACGTGGAGGTTTCACCTCCCTCCTCCCGGGCAGGCCCTGCTCAGCGCGTTCCCCATGTCCTCCAGGCTCCGCCGGACCAGGAATAATCAGCAGCAGGAGAAACAGGGTGACCTTCTCCTAATCTCCAAAGCCCTTTAAAACCTGGATCATCTTCTCCTACAGACATAGACGCTGTCCCACTTGGCAGCTAAGGCCGGTCAGGGCGTCCTGCAGACGGGCTCCGGGGCAGCAGCAGCTCAGCCCCTTCCCAAGCGAGACCACCTTGGCGTGCACTTGACCCCCACCAAGGAAGGGCCAAGGCTTCCCAGCCCCACGGCCCGGTTCGTTACCCCAATTAAGCGCCCGAGCACACCCTGAATTGTAGCAAAGATTGGGTAAGACAGGGGAATCAGTCTGCAGCACCAAAGCATGAAGATCTTTCAAGACAAACAACCTCCTCGGTTGTTTAAGCTTTTTTTTTTTGAGATCATTGCCGATTCTAAATAAATAAAGTCACTAGGTTAGGATCCGGAACGGGGCAATATAATTTCTGGAAAGCTTCCATCATAAATAATAGCGTTTCCCTGAGGAAATCTAAATAAACTGAATGGAGGAGGAACAGATTTAAGCTGGGAAGTGCCGGGCACGCTCACAGCCCAGGACAGTTGCACACAGGGCAGGACATTTTGTTAAAGAACCAGATCATTAGAGTCACCGCGAACATAACAAGTTTGATGCAATTTTTTCGAACGAAAACCAAGCGAATCCCCACCTCCTAGCTCAGGGCTGTCTCCAACTGCTCTGCTAATTTCTGCGCTGAGTGCTGGGGAAGTGCCCAGCATCGCCCTTCGCAGCTCTAAGGCCACCGCTGGGCGAGGCCCATCCGCCCCAAGGCTGAAGAAACCTCAAGTTGCCCAATTTTTGCCACCAGCTGGAAGCCGAGTGACCTGTGCCATGCTGAGCCAAGCTTAAAGTACCCCAAAAGCCAGGTTTTTCTTTGCAGTGATGGTAACAGCTCATGGCTCTAGTACCAGCACCACAGGTAGATGATCTTCCTTGGCCTGCAGACAACTCTTAATGCTCCCATCGAGGCTAAACCCTGAGGGGTCAGTGCTCCAAACCTATTAGCCTGCAAATCACTTCATTCCGATTCAGTGTCACCATCCACGGCGAAAAAAAATTAATTCCTTGGTTTGTATGTTTGGAGGAGGGTCCCATCAAGGCAGCTACGTGCAAGAGAGGAAAGACCCTCCCCGCCAGCCCCCTCCTGTATCGCTGAGCCCCTCGGTGCTACGAGAGGCTCGAGGGCTCTGAAGCGGAGAGGACGAAGGACGCTTTTCCCCTCGCCGTGGTGGTGGGGGACCCCATCGCCCGGTGGGGACGTGGGCCAGGATTGCTGCCGGCGATGGAAATTACAGCGTGACGGCGGCTTCCGGCGAGGCGCAATCGCTTCCTGCCCCGCAAATGGCGGCGGGGAAGGGGAAGGACTCGGGGCGGTTTATTCTCATGCAACAAGGTCTCGGTCACATCTTCCCCATTAACGATCCCAAGCTTTGGGAAGGGGAAGCTGCACGTCTTTAGTTTTAGTTTTGCTGCGGATCTCTCTCCAAAACCACGGGTCTGATGAGAGCCAGACTGGGAGTGAATGCTTCCAGTCCCCCAGTGCCTCCCCGCTGTGGTTTTCAGCTGGATGTGCTGAATTACAGCAGAGTTTTGGGAAAAAGCACGACACTGGGAAAGGTTAGCTGGCTTCTGGGCTGGGTTCTGTTCCTTTTCAGCAGCAGCAAGTCGGGCATTTGTGTACGAGAACAGCAGAGAGATGTTCACATTTGGGGAAGGTTTAAGCACTCGGAACCCACAAGTGTGTAGTCAGTCCTCCCTCCAGGGTAGCCTCTGCCTGAAATTATTTTTTCTTTAAATTACTTCCCTCCCTCTCTCAGTTCTTAACTTCAAACGTGCTGCTGTTTTAAAAGCCACTGAAATTTTTCAGAATACCAACCCTCTCCCTGCTTCTCTCAGAGGGGGATGCTGTGGGAGCAGGGCGAGCCACCAGCCGTGCCCGGATCTGGCAGCCACAGACCCGGGGAAACCGAGGCAGAGGGAGCGGCAGCAGTTACCGAGGTCGCAGGGGGAAGCCGGGAAAGCATCCAGCACTGAGAGCGTTTTATTTCCTGGCTCGGGACCATAACCTGGCACGCACTTTGCAACTTTTATTGTCAGATCGGGGCTGGGCGCCGCAGGAGGGGACGGACCCCGGGCCATGTCCTCAGCCCCTGCACCCGGAAAACCAGCGCTCGCCGTCCCCGTTACCCAGCGTGGGCTGACTCGGCGTGGGGAACCGGCTCGTCCCTTTCCCCAACCTCCCCGCCTTCGGTGACACAGGACTGATGCTGGCTGCACCCACCCTCCTCCAGCCCTGACCCCGGCAGCACCCACGTCCTTGGCTGCTATTGAGGGCTCCGCGCTGAATTAAACCCCACGTGCCCTCCCCGCCACAGCCAAGCCTCTGATGACACACGCCCGGAGTCATCCTGAACCCGAGTGAGTCAGATGTTTCCTGCTCGGCCGGTTCCTTCCCATCCTGGCCCCCCCGGGACGGCAGCTGAACCCCACGCCAGAGGTGGAGCCGGGCACCCACGGCAAAGAAATCACACTGCAGAGCATCAGCGGAGGCCGGGGACCCGTCCTCGGGTGACCCCACTGCTCCGTAGCCCCACAAAAAGTCCAGAAAACTTTCTGGTTTCCAGCTCAAGGAGCCGGAGACGTCAAACTGCTCCCGGCTCCCACCAGCCCTGAGCAGCCCCAGCCGGACTTGGAGACGCCTCCCTGCCCACGCGTCCTCCTCCTGCCCCGTGTTAAGGCCCGAAGGTCTCTGGGGCAGATATCAGGGGCAGCACCCCCCACCCCGCCTCGCTGGAGCCAAGACCCCCGCCTCAGGTGCTGGAGCATCCCACCACGGCCGGGGGAACTGAGGCTGCGCCCTGCCCAGGGTCCCCCGGCAGCTCCGATGAGAAGCCGAGGAGCGAGGGGATGCGGGACGGCTCCCTGAAGGTGCCAAGGATGGGAGAAACCGTCCTGCCGCTGACCTTGGCGGGCTTAAGAGAAGCTGTTAAGTTGGTTTCCAGGAATTTGCAATCAGTGTCCCTCCCACAGCCGCAGCGGAGCCTGTGAGAGGCAGTCGGGAGGAACCAGCTAGATAAAACTAATCCCCCTAGCAAAGGAAAAATAATTAAAAAAAAAAAAAAAAAAAA
>NW_020799128.1:11806-13878 GCF_003259725.1 Athene cunicularia | reverse complement strand
ATAATAAAAAAAAAAAAAAAAAAGAAACAGAGAAAAACCTGCCTCTGCCTGGGAACGGCCACAAATATAGGAAAATCAGCTCCATCACTCGTTTTTCCTCCTTTCAAAGGAGTGATGGGGAAGAAGAGCTGCCAGCCCGGTTATTGAGCTGTTCGCCTCCCCCCTCCTCCCGCCGCATGACGAGGCTGAGGTTTGGGGACCAGGAAACCCAGCGTGAGCCGGCACATCCGAAGGGAACGTGGTTCATCCGCGGCAAACTTTCAAGCCGGGATCTCAAAGGACGCTGCTGAGGTTAATTAAAGTTTGCACAATCCCTTGGGGGTTAGATAAGTTAGGAGTGCAACCCACTTTCCAGCCGGGCAAAGCGAAGGGCAGGAGGAGTTTGGGGAGGTATGTGACATCCCCCCCGGGTGAGCAGCAGGGCAGGTAAAACCGCTCCGTGTCAAGAACGGGCAGAAAAAATCCTCTTTTCAGGGCTATTTTCAGGACACAAACCAGAGCTGTTGGAAAGAGCACTTTCTTCCCACGGCAGAGCCCCTTTTCTGCCTGATCCAAAGCAAAAAAGGCGCGTGACTGGGACATACCCCAGGCGACCATCCTAAAACCCAAATATGGCCTCAAAATTCTGGGTGAAGTCTTTGGGTTTGACCAAAAAAATAAAAAATCATTAAATCACAGCTTTCCAAGACCTTCAGCCCCTACATCTCCTAGTGCTGGGCGCTTCACCCCACTCTTTGCCTGGGAAGAGTTATAAGCCAGGAATAATTTTTGCATTCATGGTGGAAGCATCCAGGTCGGGAACTCGGCTGCTTCCCCCCTTCTGCCCCTTGCCCTGCAGCGAAGCCGAGCTCCGTGCTCGCGCCGGAGGCTGCGCCGACACCAGCTTTGCCTTACCGGGAGCACTCACAGGCGTTTGTTTAAAAATAACCCCCAGAAATCCAGTTGTGGAGACAGCTGTTTGGGGCCGGGAGGGCAGAGCCGTCTCCCACAGCAGCCCGAGCCCTGGCCAACGGCTCCTGGATGTTTTTCCCCCCACACATATCTCAGCAACCTTTTTTGTTTGGGCTTCGGAGCCGGGAGGAGAACGGAGCCGGTTCCCGAGGCTTCGCACGCCCTTTCCCTGGTGGGGAATGCAGCTGAATACCTTAAACCAAACCCTTCCCTCTCCATTATTTCCAGCTCCCGATAAGGAGCTGGGAGCCCAAGAGGCAGAAGCCGGGCCGCGCCGCTGGCCTATTTCTGCCGTCGGGTTACACAACCCCTCTCCGTGGATTTGGCTGTTGCACAACCCCGGGACACTCGCGCGCGGAGGGAGAGGCTGAGCCCGTATTTCCTTACAGATCCCCTTGCATTGGGAAGCTCTTTCTATGCACTTTGTTTGGGGTTTGGTTTGGTTTGTTTTTTTAATGTTCTCTCTTGTTTTACATCCTATTTAATGCAGGCGAAGGGCCAACGTGGCAAGTTTTGTTTCTCTGTCAGCGTCCCCAGCGTTATCCGATGGAGCGAGCTGGGGCTCTCTGCAGCCATGCATTTTGCATTTTGCATTTTGCTTTTTTTTTTTTTTTTTAAGGGGACATTTTGCAAATCCCGACCACCCACACCCAGGCACTGTAACCCCAGGAATAGGAACCGCTGCACGACCTCAGGACTCGGAGCCAAAACCCTCTCTGACATATCCTTAGATGCCCCAAACGCTGGCGGAGGGCTGAGGGAAGAGCCTGAGCCTTCACGCACAGCTCCCAGCCAGCATTTATTTTTTCTAGGAATCATTTATTTCACACTATTCAGAGCCCAAGCGCTGTCCTGGCCGAACAAAGGCCGGCTGCTTTCCACCAGCCATGGGAGAGCAGAGGCACTTGCATTTTTCAAGTGCCTGAACTCATGAATTACTGGTGACAAACCCTCCGTGCATCCCAACGGGACGCTTCGACTTGCATTTGCGGTCCAGGAACAGGCTCTGGTCGCTCAGGACCCGTAAATTAAGGGAGGGGGAAGGCAAGAAGATGTTTTCCATCGCAGTCAGTGCAGGAGACCCGCGGGGGGGTCGGTCTGGGGGGTGGAGGGCAGAGCCG
>NW_020799128.1:0-8628 GCF_003259725.1 Athene cunicularia | reverse complement strand
GCTTTTTTTTTTTTTTTTTTTTGCTAAATACCCAAATTCTCGCTGGTTAAGATGAAATTAAAGCAGCATTTAGCCTAAAAATATCTGGGCACATCTGTTCACCTTCCCCATCTGCTCCTGCCCGGGTGGATGAAGGAAGCAACTGTATGCGCAGAAGGAGGGGTCTGTCTCGTCCTTCTGTCCCGCTCAGGAGCTCAGGGCATCTCTGAAAAATCGGTTTACTCAGGGACTCATATTGCCCAAGACTCGATTTATTTGCTGGGTGACACCCGGGCCAAGAAGGGGCAGGAGGAGCAGATCTCCAGCCCCTGCATTCCTCTAAATAGCTCTTGCTTTTAAAGTGATTTCTTTTTTTTTTTTTTTGTAAACGAGTTTTTTTCTAACACGTTTTGTAATTCCTTTCACGTAATAAACCTCAAAATCTAAATCTTTTCCAGCTGTCCCTCCCAGCTGCTTCCTGGCTTCGTATGGGCTTGTAATAATCTATCGGCATTTAATGCCGCGTTCCTTAGCAAAAGGAAATGGGCTGATTGCAGGGATTGAAGTTACCACCAGCTCTAATTTCTCTAATGCGATTCTTTAAAGACGAGTGACTGTGGTAATGACAACGTCGGACCTTGAAAGGAAGGGCCGTGCCCAGCGGCCGGAGCAGGGATGGGACATCCCAGAGCCCTGGGACCAGCTCCGGATGCAAGTGGGGCCAACCTGCCCCTTGGAGAGGGCAGAGCCCCCCAGCCTGCTGCTCCCGGGGGGCTCGGGGACCCCCAGGACCTGCGAACCAGGCGAGGGTCGTATCGCCCTTTTATACGGGGGGAACCGAGCTGTGGATCAGGGTGGCGATAGAGGATTTGGGAACCGGACCTGGTGCATCCGATTTTTTGAGGCCGCTGCGTGGCACGGAGCAGGCAGGATGATCCCGGAGCTGGAGCCGCTCCAGCAGGGGCGTTAGTTCATCTCGGATCACCTGCCCCGTGAGTCATCGCTCCATCGGTGCTCTACATAATTTCCAACAACGTTTCATTTGACACACACACATCCACACACACACACACACACATCCCAAACGAACCCATAGGCAGAAGAATGACACCGGTGACCATTTATTTACTTTGCCTGGTCACCCAACGCACCGGAAACCTTGAACTTGGCCAGACCCAGCCCTTGCACGGGGCTGAGAATAGAAAACCGGTTCGAGAACTTTTCTTTCTTGGGCAGCTGTGGGATGGAGCGCGTGACCTTGGGGCTGAGCTGGGTGAAACAGCCTCTCCCCAGCTCTGCAGCGAGGGATGAGGTTCGCCCATCCCAAACCGCCCCACCAAGAAGGAGAGGGGAGGATTGTGCCCTCTCCGGGCTGGGGGGCTCCTGTCTGTCCATCCGTCCTACTGCTGTTCCTCTGCGGATGCTCGTGACGCTGGGGTTGACTTCCAACCTGTCCTAAAATGCCCAGCTGCATCCCAAAAGGTCATCCTCCCCCAAGCAGCCAGCCCTCCCCAAAAGAGCCGGAGAGATTGCCCATGGGTCGGGTGGGGACTGGGAAATGGGGTGCCCCTGGGCTGGGCCACCCTGAGCGTCTGCAGCCCAGCCTCCCCACCCTGACAGCCAGGCTAATCTCCGTTACACAGATGGAAAAGGGAGATTAAATTAGATTAGATGTAGCCGCCTAATTTTAGCTTCCTCACGTGTCACAGGTGCCCTGCTGTGGCTCCTACCTTGCTCTCCACAAGCCCTTCGCTCCCCTCAAGGCCACGGGGCCACCAGCCAGGACAGGTTGGAAATCAAATGGGGTTTGGCCAGAAAGTAGTACCCAGCAGCTGGTACGAGCATGTGATGGTCAAGTGGGCACTGGAGGTCACTGGACTCCAAGAGGGGACTGGTGGTGATGGCCACCCTCAGCTGCTGATGGTCTCCCTCAACCTTGGGAGCATCTCCATCCCTGCACAGATTCCCCTGTCCGGGAGGATTCTCACAGTGGGATTCTCAAACCGGGCCGGTCCAGTTTGCCCCATCCACACCAAGGTTCTGCCACTGCCTGTCCCTCTGCCTCCTGCTGAATTACTGCAACGTGAGGTTGACATTTGCTTCCTGCTGCCTGCCATGACCCCTCTTGTCGCGGTGCCAGCCCTAAGCCCTTGCCTTGTCCAGCTGCCAAGGATCCTGCCAGCTCTGTCAAACATTTCCTGATCCAAGGGGACACTGGATCCCCCATGGGACTGGCCCAGAGTGCCCCAGGATCGGCCCTGCAATGCAACAGGGAGAGGAGACATCTGAACCCTTTGCCTTTCCGTGAGCTGCAGCATCCCCGCAGTCTCAGCGAGGTCCCCAAGCCCCAGCGGGGATGTCAGAGCTGGCAGGAGCCCAGGGTGCATGGTGTCCCCAAAAGCTGGCATGGCCAAGCTTAGGGACAGCTGGGGGGTCCCAGGGCTGGCAAGGGCTGTGCTGGGCACTGGGCAAGCCGGGCACATCTTTGAGGTCAAAAGCCCCAGCCAGGACACGGGACCTTGAGTCACACTGCTCCGGGATGAATAACGCCTGCATGTGGCACTTTCTCAATCGCAGCGGAAAGAGGTTTCTCCAGCATCCCCCAGGCGCTTCCCTGGCACTGGCAGAGCTGGGTCACCGCCACGTCCCACGGCGTGGGGCAATCGCACGTCCCCGGTGCCACCGAACTGGGGCTGGGGCACGAGCGGGGCAAGCAGCAGCAGGCAGGAGGATGCTGGGTGCCAAGGGCTTTTCCCTCGCCTCCTCACGGCATCCCCTGTGCTTTCCCCCAGAGCTCTGGGTGTGAGCAGCCCGGGGGGATTTGCATCCCACGCTAAACGTGTGGATGTCGTTTCTGTTTCTGATCCAAGGAGTTTGGATGCTCAAAGGATCCCCTGGTTGTTGACCTGCCATCACCCCAAGATGCCCCTGTGCCACGGCCGAGTCCAGCCCAGGCTCCGTGCAGCCGGCAGAAGCTGGGAGCAGGTGGGAAGTCTCTGGCTGCACCGGGATACCGGAGGAAAGGGTCATGGGGCGGCAGCCTGGCAGCAGCCAGAGGTGAAGCAGGGAGTTGCGGGCTCAGGGGGAGCCCAGGGGCTGAGCTGGGGTCAAATCCCAAACACAGACCACACCCAGAACGTCAGCTTGGTTCTCTTCCTGCAAAATCCTTCCCACCCAGCACTGTTGAAGGAAACAAGCCAAAACTCAGCGACAAGGAAGACCCCGGTGCACGGCCACAGCAGGATCCCACCTTCAGCCCAGGCGGGAGAACCATCGCGCGGGCAGGGACCAGCGTCGGCGGCACCGCGGCAGAGCCACGTGCGGGTGGGTGCACCTCCCGCCCCATGCCCGGAGTGGGGGCGAGGTGCTGGCAGAGCCACCGAGGGAGCGAGGAGCTGGGCAGCCTCTTCAAAACCGGAGCACGAGGCGGGACCCCCAGCCCCAGCCGAGGGGCTCGCGCTCTCACAGCCTTTCCCGCTGCTCGGGTGAAATGGGGAGAGGTTGGAAATGAAAAACACTGCCTTTTTTTTTTAGCGCATTTTCCAGTGAAGATGATTTTGAAACAGCAAACAGCTGCTGAGCCACGGGGGAAAAGCTGCTTCTTCCCGGAAAGATTCCTAAATGCTGTTGGTGGAGAAACTGCCAGGCAGCTCCATGCCAAGTGCAGACGCTCAGCGTCCTGCCAGGGAAATGCTGCTGCTCCCTTGGCTCCCTCGGCTACTTCTGGGGTGAGAAAAGGGATCCCTAAGCCCATCCCACAGCCTGGCCCGCTCTCCCCAGGGTGCAGGAGCAGAGCTGGGCTCTCCCTAGACCCTTGTCCACCCACAAGCAGCATCTTACATCTCCCCCTGCAGGGAGGACCACATCTCAAAGCCCCCGCTCACATACTTTTCCTTCAGTTCACACCGCCAGGCAGAAACGTTTACATCCTGTCTTGCTTTGACATCACCCCGGCTGGCTTAGGGCCAGAGGTTTGGGAAACAGCTCTCCTACACCCTTCCATGAATTATTTTCAGCAGCACCCATCCCATGATCCACAGTTACTCCCCTTTCGATGAGTGGCAGCTGGGTGAATTGGCCTTGCATCACCAGGGCTGTCACCTCTCCTTAGCCAGTTACAAAGAGCAAAAAAGCCCCAAAATCCCAAATCCAGGGAGAAAATCCCCTTACCTGGGCGAAGCCCTTGCCGTCCATCCCGTCCGCCGCATGCTCAGACGTCATCCTTGGAGTATCCGAGAACGGTTTGCTGGGACTGGGACCTTGAGCCCCGCAGCGAGCTGGGACTGGGAGAGCTTTATCATCTCTGGTCCCTGCGGAGGAAGGTCCTGCACGTCAGCCCTGAAGTCATTGGCTGGGCACTGCGGAGATAAATACGGGATTTTAGCGGCGCTGGTGTAATCCTGGAGCCGTGGGATGAGCCCGACGGAGCTGCCGGGGATGTGGTGCTTTGCGCGTGGTGCTGGGGGGTTTGGGCTCCTCCTGTCGCGCACCGCACGGCATCACCCTCACTGACACCCCCCGCAGCATGTCCCTCCGTGCCGTACCCCTTTGCGTGGCAATAAATCACGGAGCAGCCCATGGGCGCCCCCCGTGATGCCCCATCCCTGCGGAGGGGCGGCTCGCCCAATTTCTGTGTGGTTTTACTGGTGAAGCCTCTCTTCTTTCTCCTGGGGAGGGAAAAATAAAACGGTGGAAATTAATGCTGGGGTGGGATGGATGTGTTTGTGCGGGGGGGTTGCAGGGGCTGGAAGCTCCAAGCTGTGCTGGGTCTGCGTGGCCTCAATCCTGGCGGCACCCCTGGGGACCAGGGATCTTGCATGTGCACATGCACGTGTTGCGTGTGTGTGCGTGCGCGCACGCGGGGCAGGGACATGCGGCTCTTACCCAGCCAAGTGCTTTAATCGGGATCTGTGGGCATCTGGCACAATGGCTCCTCCACTGCAGAGCTCTGGGGGCCCGGAAGAACCCCAAAAACTCAGATGGGGGGGAAAGGCGGGGGGGCGAGCTGCTGCAGTGGCCTGGCAGCCTCCCCGCTGGCCCTGTGGCTCCGTCCCTACGTGACCGCAGGCATGCTAGTCCCCTCTCCCCACTGCAGGAGAGGAACTGCCAAAGAGGTTTAGGTTTGATGCAATTATTAATTCTATCAAATGGAGATTATCCGGCTTGGAGGGCTGGGCAGCACCAGCAGCCAGCACCAGCGTGGTTATCCGGGATGGGCAAAGCAGGAATTGCTGTCGGGGAGGAGGGGGTGAGATGCAGCCCCAGGTTTCCCTGTCGCAGGCAGCTGGGCTGGGCTGGGGGCTCGAGAGAAGGGGCAAGACTCATTCCTGGGGGAAGCAGCCTCCCCACCTGGGCTCAGACACCGCCTGGATACGCTGAAGGTTAAACCCAGCCCTAAATCTTAGTCCAGCCTCTAAACTCAGCACCTCTGCCAGGTGGTACAGTCAGGGAGAAAGAGGCAGAGCTGAGTCCCATCCCTGTCCCATCCCCATCCCCATCCTGGTCCCTGTCCCAGTCCCATCCTTGCCTTCACCCCCATCTCCATCCTCACCCCGGTTCCTGTCCCTATCCTGTCCCCATCCCATCCCCATGGCACGCGGTGACAGTGACAGCCCAGGACCACTGGGACGGCTGCCGTGGGCCAGTGGCAGCCACGACCCCGACCCCACGGCGCTCACAGCCGTGCCAGAGCCGCTCCCCCCAGCAGCCACCTGCCTCGTGCCGGGGGGGCGGTTTGGCAACGCCTTCAGCTGACGGAAACTTCTTTTATCACCAAAAATTCCTCTGCGCTTGGACGGGGAAAACTCTGCCTGCTCCAGGCTGGGATCCTCCCTCCGCCGGCCGCCGGCTTTTATAAAAAGGCTTCTTCAAGCCGGGAAGGACAGAGCCGCCTTTGTTCCGTCCCCGCTCCTATTGCTGCCGGCGTGGAGGAAACATCTCGGAGCCCTTGGCGCCGGCGGCTTTACATCCACCTCCTGGCACGTCCACTCTGGGAATCTCCAGGAAAGGGAAAATCAAATGATCTGCGAGCGCTGGGCGATGGAGGATGTGCCAGGGAGCGAGTGGGGCTGGGGGATCGGGGGCATTGCTGGGCGTCCCAGCAGCTATGTGTTCCCCCTCTGCCAGCTCCAGCAGGGCTTTAATTATTATTTTTGTTTAAACAAGTCGGGATCGTTTCATCTCCTGCTGTAATAAAGGGTCGGGTCCATGGGAGCCAGGCGATGCTGAGCCGTTCCCTCCCCGCTCGTGTCATCCGGGCCAAAATCCCCGTCACGGCGGGCGCCAGGCCTGGCCTGTAAACCCTGTTATTGTCCCTCCCGCCTCTTGTATAATTAATTCAGCACATGGCGGGGGTGAGATCTGCCCTTTCCCAGCATGGGACACCCACCCCACCCCGGGGGCCATCCCCACCTCCCCAGCATGGTGGCACCCCCCGCTTTTCATTAAACCTCCTGATAAGGAGGCGGTGGAGGAGCGGGGCCGGGCAGGACGGCGATGCCCCCCGGCCCCCCGGGCACCGCGCTGGGAACCTGCCTGCCCACAACTCCCACAGCGTCAACGCCACGGCTGGGTGCGAACGCAGCCTCCGGACTTCCCCTTGCAAACACACCTTCAAATTTCTGGGCTGAACAGCCAGGCAAGGCGGGAAACTTTGGCCAAGACGGAGCTCTCTGCCTCCTGCCGGGGCGGGGTGATATTTTGCTAAGATCAGGCATTCGGGGGACGCAGACACCGAGACCACCGGCAGCATCGGTGGCAGCAGGAGAGATGATTTTATGGCTTTAAGGGCAGGACAAAAGCTTTTAAGGAGGCCACCGGCCCTATGGCAACCCACGCTCCACCACTTCGCCCACCGATGGCTGCGAGCCCCCTCCTCAGGGGCACCCACTGGAAGTGGGATGGGTGGTCCCGACACCAAGCCGGGCTTAACCCCCAAGCAAGCCCAGGGACTAGGATCTACCAATTCAACGGCACCCTGGTGAGGAATCCCGGCTGCAAACGACACCAGGAATTCCTGGGTGCATCTGCCCTGGGAGAGCAGGTGTCTCAGGACACGTTTGACAGCAAGAGGAGGAGGAAGGAGAGTGGAAACGCCAGCTGCAGCTCCCGCACCCTTTGCCATGGCCGGAGGTGATGCCGCAACTCGCTAAAGCACCTCAAAGCGTTTTATTAAGGCGCTCCGCACCCAGGACTCGGGCAGCAGCCCATGGTGAGCGCTCACGGGCAGCACGGAGTTGGCACAAAGCCGGCAGCTCCAGCAGGGCCCGGCCACTTCTGAGACGTTTGAGGCCGTGCCAAGAAAGTTTGGGCTTAATCTCATGTCAACAGCTGCCCCGTGCCAGGATCCGGCCACGCCACAGCCCTGGCACCAACCCTCTTTCCTGACCTTCCCAGCAGCGACCCCACTGCAGTAATTAGAAACCACTGGGTAATTTTTTCAGTCCTACGATAATGTCAGATCCTGCCGGAGCATCGGCGTTGCCCACGGGGGGGGACGGGGAAAAGCTGATGGGATGGAGCTGCCCAGCTTTGGGGAGCCACCGGTGCCGGAGCTTTGGGACCCAAGCCCGGCTCTTGTTCCGGCCACACTCCAAGCGGAGAAAATCAAAGGGATAAGTGGGCACGTTTGAGCCTGAAGGGTTGGAAAACAGCCTCGGCCTGAAGCGTTCCCAACGGGCAAACCACCCCCCGGCTGCCAGGCTGCTGTTTTCCCGGAATTCAGCCCTGGACGCTTCCCAAGCTCCCATCCCTGCCAGGAGCTGCACGAGGATGCTTGGCTAGAGCAAAGCTGTGTGTGACCCTGGGGAGGGGGGAAACCGGGGTGAATCCCCCGAAACTCAGAAAACCTGAGGGTGCCCCAAGCCTGGGTTGGGGCGATTCGTGGCATTATCCGAAGCTGCCTTTCCCCCTCCAGCCTTTCACTGCTGCTTTCTTTATCTGGGAAATTCCACACCTGTCAGCTTGAATTATATATTTTTTTTAAGGGTTGGACTAGGTGATCTTCAAGGTCTTTTCCAACCTAGATGATTCTGTGATTCTCCAGCTCTGCGCGGCCGGTGCTGTTTTCAGGGGGTTGTGTCCGCTCGCCCGCGTTGTGCATCAGGCCAGCAGAAGCAGAAAATGGGGGGGAAAAAAAAAAAAACAAAAGAACTGCTGCCTGGCTTTGCAGCATTCTCACCTGCTGCAGACGCTTCCCTGCTCTTGATGTGAGCAGGGACTGGTAAGTCTGAGCCCCAGTAACCCCGACCCCTAATGACTGTGACCCCTGAGAACCGTGGTCCCTGGTGACTGATCCCTAAAAAACATGACCCCTAAAAACTGTGACCCCCAATAACCCCGACCCTTAGTAATTTTGCCCCCGGCTCTGCTCACTTCCCAGCAGAGCAAATCCCATCCGCACCAGTAACCCCCAAGCCCCTCCGTCACCCACCCTGGCAGTGCCTCCCCCCACTTCCCTTTTTCCCCTCAATTTTTAATCCAAAATCATTCAAACCAGGAGAATTTCCCGGGAGCAAACCCCAGCGGCTGGGAGGCAGGAGCCCTAATTCCCACCTTCGCATAAAAGTGAGAGGGCACGCACAGACCTTTTTTTGGGGTTGGCTTTAAACCCACCTGCCCTCGGATTAATTTGTAAGGTCTGTCCCCCCT
>NW_020799127.1:9138524-9144539 GCF_003259725.1 Athene cunicularia | reverse complement strand
AACCTAACCCCTAACCCTAACCCTAACCCCTAACCCTAATCCTAACCCTAACCCCTAATCCTAACCCCTAACCCTAACCTAACCCTAAACCCTATACTCTAACCCTAACCCAACCCTAACCCTAAATCTAAGCCCTAACCCCTAACCCCGAACCCCTAACGTCCCTAAATCTAACCCTAACCGCCCTAACCCTCTAACCCTAACCCTCTAACCCTAACCGCCCTAACCCTAACCACCCTAAGCCTAACCCTAAGTCCTAACCCTAACCCCTAACCCTAACCTTAATGGACCCTAACCACAACCCTAACCCCTAACCCTAACCCTAATGTACCCTAGCCCTAAACCTAACCCTAATGGCCCTAACCCTAATGGCCCTTACCATAACCTTAACCCTAACCCCTAACCCTAACCCTAAACCTAACCCTAATGACCCTCACCCTATCCCCTAACCCTAACTCCTAACCTAACCCTAACCCGTAACCCTAACGGCCCTAACCCTTACCCTAGTGGCCCTAACCCTAACACTAACCCTAACCCCTAACCCAACCCTAACCTAACTCCAATGGCCGTTGCACACTAACCCTAACCCTAACCTAACCCTTTTTCTCTGTATTTTGCAGGCATTATAAATTGTATAGAGTGAGCAAGGATACGAGACATAAATAATAGACGGTTCTTTGATTTATTACAGCAATTACAATCTGCAATTAAGCGGCGAGCAGAACCATACTGTGTAATCCATATTAGGAGTCACAAATGGACTGATGGACTAGGGAAAGGTAATGACCGGGCTGATCGGCTGGTCTCTGTAGCCGCCCCTGTTAGTGACTTTGTCAAGGCAAGAGAATCGCATGCCATGTTTCACCAGAACGCTCGAGGACTACATCAGCAATTTAACATCACTATGGAGGAAGCTCATGGCATTGTTCGTGTATGTGCTACATGTAGCCATCATGGCCCAGGACTTGGAATTGGTGTAAATCCAAGAGTTTTAGGTCCTTGTGAATTATGGCAGATGGATGTGACACACATTAATGAATTTGGACGATTAAAATATGTGCATGTTACTATAGATACTTATAGCAAATATATATGGGCAACTCCCCAAACAGGAGAGAAAGCACTGCATGTAGTATGTCACCTTACGAGTTGCTTTGCTGTTATGGGAGTTCCCACCACAATTAAAACTGATAATGGGCCTGCATATTGCAGTGAAAGGGTTAGAAAATTCTGTCAGATGTGGGGAATAAAGCATATAACAGTAATACCACACTCGCCAACCGGTCAAGCTATTGT
Organism: Athene cunicularia; assembly: GCF_003259725.1. NCBI lineage: Eukaryota > Metazoa > Chordata > Aves > Strigiformes > Strigidae > Athene > Athene cunicularia. Next base: position 9,143,243 of record NW_020799127.1, on the reverse strand, counting down.
AGAACAAGCAAATCAAACATTGAAACAGTATTTACAAAAGTTTAAGAATATTACTGATGTAGCAGAATGGCTGTTGAAAACTGGTTTTGTTTTAAATCACCTGTGTGTTTTTTTTCTGATCAAGGCCTCCCTCCTGCAATGATTCATGGAGGAACAGTGAGAAAACAAGAGAGGGAGCCTATGTATGTAATGTATAGAGAACTAGAAACAGGAATATGGAAGGGTCCAGCAGAAGTTAAATATGTAGGCAGAGGTTATATGTGTATCATTACTCCTACAGGTATTCAATGGATTCCCAGCTGATGGACGAGACCGGCTCAGAAAGCTGCTAATGTTCCTGGCAATGATACCAATAATACAAACTTTCCCGATGATGTTGCCGAAAATGAATGTTTGGATCACTTGGGCGAATAAGACTTCTGTCTGTCTCTCGCTTCTCCTGCTGACCCCTTTAGGACCTGTCTCTTCGGGGTACCCACTGGCAATCCAAAGGTCATTTGTCAAACATTCAATGTTTCTCCTTGTAAGTTTAACAGCACCTCTCAGGCTGCTGCTGCAGGTATTTATAATTTGACTACTTCTTTGCCATGGGACCCTCAGGAGCTGGACCTACTGGGATCTGTAGCGATTGGAAACAGCTCAGAAAATTGGACTCAGACATGTTTTATGTTGGGTAATTTTAAACAAGGCATTCATAATTACAAGCAGTATAATTTGTCAGGCTGGATCAATGTAACTTCTCATACCAAAGGATTCGATTACCAGAATAAGGGAGATTATTGTGGAACTTATAGTACCTTGGGTAGTGGTTTAGGAGCATTAGGATCAGAAGTTAATGGAAGATTATCAATACGGAACAATGGAACTCCTAAAGCTTTTCCTGATGGAATGTTTTTGATTTGCAGGGACCGAGCCTGGGGAGGCATACCACAACGGGCCTTTGGTGGTCGTTGTTACATAGGTCACCTGAGTCTCATGGCCCCAGCATTACATCAGTGGGCAAAATATATAAATTTGCGTAATAAACGCAGTCTCTCAGACCTTACTGGGAATTGTGATGATTCAGTTGAAATATGGGGAGTGACCACCAGAGTTTTTGCCTCCATGATCCCTGCAATAGGTACTGCCCAGGCACTGGTGAAGCGTGGAAACAAACCCTGTAACTCACAAAGAGTTATAAAGCAGGCATGTTTATTCCGGCCAGGGTGCAAGGGGATTTCTCCACAAAGCTTGCACACCGTCTCTGGCAAGTAGCCATACATTTATTACAACAAAACATACATATTCATTTGGAAGGGCTGATATTACAATTAGTTCGGGGAATAGGTGTGATTCCTAGAATTATTCAAGGGGAGAAGTATGTGGTCCTCTTGCATTGTCCTGCTGTTAAGCAAAGTCCAGATGTCTTCCTACTCATCATGAATTTTTCAACTTGGCTTCCTGTGCATGCTCTCTGGCCCTTTGGTTCCTCTCCAGGTTGTAGAGTCGGCCTTTTACCCGTTTGTTTCGGTAATGGGAACTTACCAGGAGGGGGCACTGAGCGCGGCCACTCCCCCCACAGGCATCGGAGCATCGCACTGACGTTACTCGCCAGTGGCAGCGTGGGGCACGGGGCCACCTCTGTGTCGCCCACAGGCAGCACCGTGTGGCGTTTGCCAGGCAGCAGCGGTGAGCGCGGGTGAGTGCCGCCCCCTGCACGAGCGGCAGCCAAGCAGCAGTGCTACTCCTCGGCTGCCGGGCGGCACGTCGCTGCACACATGCTCTCGAGGAACGGGCACGACGCTTGTTGGGGAGCAGCTGGAAGCCCTCAGGAAACCACGTGAAAGCAGCAACAAAACTATCCCTTGCACTGCTTTCACAGAGGCCACAGCGGTAAGCAAGGACTGTGCTGTGCTACAGGCGCCCATGGGCAGTGCAGCTGCCTGGCAGCCAAGTCTGCAGAACCTACAGCTCCTGGCACGCGCTGGCCAACACAGCACGGCCGCCTGCACACCAAGTGCTGTAAGACCACACATCCCAGCGTGACCCAGGGAACCAACATGGCTGGCCAGAAACCCCACACACCAGAACTACAGCTCCCGCTGTGTTGTGAGAGGCAGCTTTCCCTGCTTTCTGACCCTGCAGGGACACCATTGCTCACCCCTCCCAGCACACCCAGCAGCCCCACCACGTGCAGCCCTGGACAGCCTGACCCACAGTGTCCCCACCACCGGCTCTGGGCAGCCCCTGCCACCAGCTCCAACACCGAGCAGTGCCACCCTGCAGGCACCACCACCCTCCCCACGAGCTCCTTCCCCAGGAGCTGCCAGCTGATTGCACGGCTCCACTCACCTTCTCCCTCGGTGCAGCCACCGCCCAGCAACGCTCAGCAACTGCTCTTCTACTCCCTTGGTTGACACTAATCCCTCTGATGGCTGCCCTGCTTTCAACAGCAGCACCCACCTCTCCACCTGGAGCAACCCCTTTACAGTGAGGGGCCACTGCCATCAGCTTCACTGCCCATACCTGGGGCCCCTCCAGCTCCAGCCCACAGCTGGAGGCCATCACCCACCCCCACAGAGCATCATCACCCCTGCCCTGGGCTCCCTCCCAGCCCCTCACCCAGGGCAAAGGAAGCACAAAAGGCAGCCAGCAGGTGTTTATTCAGTCATACACAGAACAAGTCCCAGAAGGGAGTGAGTCTGCTCCGGGGCTCAGGGCCCCTAATGCTGCCCCTGGCACACCTTGGCGCTTGTTCCCAGAGCCACGCTCCTCAGTCCAGCCGGTAACAGTCAGCCTGTTCCTGGAGTAATGGGCTTCTGGGTGGAGCTGAAGACTGCAAAAAGAGAGGAGCGTGGTGCAGGACACTAGAAGATGAGAAAAGAGGCAGCTGGCTGGCCAGTATGGGGGTTGAGAGAAAACAAGAGGTGAGGAACAGGGTGGTGAGAGGATGGGGACAGGGAGCCCAACACGGATATGGAGAAAAAAAGCAACAGGGAGAGAAGAAAAAAGGCAGCAGAAAGAGGAAGGAGAAGCAGGACAGAGACCAACAAAGAAGGATGAGGAGCAGGACAGAGATGCAGAAAAAAAAATGGGATGGGCAGCACAATAGACACAGAGGAAAAAAGAACAGGGGCAGGGAGCTAGACCAAGAAAGATGTCAAAAGACAAAAAAGCCACAAAGAATAGGGCACATAGTGAGGAAAAAGCAACAGTGATGGGGAGCCAGGACAGCAAATGACTGAGGGAAAGGGCAGGGGACAAACACAAAACAAACCACATAGCTACATGTTACAGGGCAGAGAAGGAAGAATTAGGAAACAGGGACAGAGACACAATAAAAAAGAGGCATGGAGCCAAAACCTAATCCTGATGCATACAGAAAGAAGAGGGGGCGGATTCTAATACAGGGGAAACAGAGACAGTGAGATAGAGAAAGAGCAAAAGCAACAGACTACAAGGTGACAAGAGAGGAATTACTGGGCCTGAGCATCTGGTTGTCCCTCATGTGTTGCATGATGGTGTTTAGGATGAGCTGCTCCATCAGCTTCCCGAGTACTGAAGTCAAGCTGACAGGCCTGTAATTTCCTGGATCATCCTTCCGACCCTTCTTATAGACGGGCATCACATTGGCCGATTTCCAATCAGTCGGGACCTCCTCGGTCAGCCAGGACTGCTGGTAAACGATAGAAAATGGCCTGGCGAGCACCCCAGCCAGCTCCTTCAGCACCCTCGGGTGTATCCCATCTGGTCCCGTACAGGGCAGAGCAGAAAGAATTAAGGAATCGGGACACAGAGAGAGATAGAAAGACGTCCCAAAGATCTAATTTCCACAGGGAAGCCACAAATTCAGCAAGGTCTCGGTCACAGGGGTTTGGAAACAAAGTATGGAGCTGCACATCCCGCCGCATCGCTCACCGCTCCGACCAGGTGCGCCAACGGAGCAACCCCAGACCCTGCGCCCCGGCACCCCCTGCTCCTCCCACACCCCCCATCCCCGCGCGGTAAACCTGCAGGCTATAAATATAAATGTCATAGATGTGGCCAGCAGGATCATTTTACACGTCAGTGTGGGGCACACGTCTGGTGTCAGAACTGCCATGCAGACAGTCATGCCACTGCCGTTTGCAATCGGTTGGGAAACGGGAAGACGAGCGCCCCGAGCCGCAGCGCGCAGACCCCAATGGCGGCTCCCGCGACCTACGTGCAGCCAGCGCTCCTCAACAGGCACCAGCTCAGCTGCAACCAGCCACCAGAGGGAGCCTCGGCCTGGACCTGGCAACAGCAGTAGACATCACTCTGCTTGACAATCGACCACAGAAGGTACCCACAGGAGTTATGGGACCGCTCCTGATAGGTGGGCAGCCGTCTGGAGCCCTCTTATTAGGACGATCGTCTACTGGACTTAAAGGACTGTTTGTTTTACCTGGAGTTATGGATCAAGACTATGTTGGGGAAATCAGCGTAATTCTGCGAACAGCATTTCCACCTATGCATGTTGCTAAGGGCAGCCGTGTTGCACAATTAGTGCCACTGCAGGAGATCATGGATGATCGACCCACATTAGTGCAAGACCGTGGCTCTGGTGGTTTTGGATCCACTGGAGGACTGGCTTTGTTGACTGTACCTTTAACTAACAGGCCTGAAGTGACTGTTAATCTTATGCATGAGGGAGAACAAAAGACTTTTTCAGCCCTTCTAGACACAGGTGCTGACATCACTAATCAGCTCTCATCACTG
>NW_020799127.1:9121574-9138474 GCF_003259725.1 Athene cunicularia | reverse complement strand
CCATGACGGTGACCGGCGCCGAGAGGCTGCGGCGGCGAGCGCAGGAGGCCGTCTTGCCCGCTGCGGACGTCTCACCCGGGCCCGGCGACACATCCTGAGAGACACCCCGGGCGAGGGGCTGCCGAGGTGCCCAGGACAGCGCCGGCCCGCCCGGATGCGGCTGTGCCCTGCCCTCAGGGTACCTGACCGCATTAAAGTGTCATTTGCACACTCTGCATTCTGTGTGTGCTACTCTCTCCAGACTCCGCTCTGAAAAAATTAGTGTTGCTGCCAGATTGGGTGCAGCAAATATAAAAGGGGTTTTCTTACTATAATGTGGGTATGGAACTATTCTAGGAGGCACGTACAGCTTTTCCTAAAGGCACGTTATTAGCTCTAGCATTTCGCTTTCTGCAGCAATGGCCTGACTAGTGCCAGCTTCCATTTGCCAGCTGCACTCATCAAGTGTTTTGACTCCTGACTCTGATTTAATAGGACAGTCCAGTGGTCCAGGAGAGGCCTGGCACAGACAAATGAAAGTGGGATTGCAGCTGCGTTTGTTTAGTTTTTACAGAGAGGTTCTGGGTCTATTTGTTCAATTTACGAGCAGAAGGGAAAGATTTCTGGAGTCTTGGGTAAAGAGGGAATGGAGTTTGCATGGAGTGAGATAACGAGTTACTGCTTCATCACATAGCTGACCCTATCCTGAGAAGCAAGAAATCCACTGAAGCCTCTCCTACCTTAGATACAGCTCTTGCTTTTTGGGGTTTCCTTTGGCACAACTCTTACACGAACAGAGATCGGGCAAGGACAAGTTTTCAGTTTTGCATCCTGATAAGGCTTGTAGCATAACCACCCCAATAGAAGAACAGACAAAACACTCTTAAGAAGGGATCTTGCTTCCTTTTAACATCACAATACTGAAAATGGGTGGTTTTATTTCTGATTACGGATGAAAGATTCAGTGATCAAAAAAATACTGTTTGGAGTGGATGAGACTGTGAAAGGTGGTACTGCTTTTCTAATACCCTCCCCCCTTCCATATATTTGATACGTATGAGGTCATGTTTTCTCTAAAATGGTGACTGGTACACAGTTTCTAGGACCTCTCTAGCTTACTCTGTTTTCTTGCTTCAGAGGTAAAGGTTTGCATCTGCACTTGTTCTTCCTATTGTAGTCGAAAGATACCACACAGCTTTCCCTTTCTGGAGCTTTCTGCTTCAAAGACAAGAAGGGAGGTCTGTAATGGTTTTTTTGATAGTTTAGTGGTTTTCTATTAAGAAAAATACTTTGTTATTACATAAAGCATCTTACAATCATAAAAAAGGCAGTAAAGCGGTTGCTTTCGTGTCCTTTTGCATACTGAAGTGCCACAGGAGCACTCTGTAATGCAGATGGGTTAGTCATGCTAGACACCAGGTAAATGAAGGAAGCGTGAAGAGTCCGGCAGTGCTGAAGTCGAGCTTTCCACAGTGGCTCCTCTCGGCTTTTCTCTTGCCCTGCTTATTCTCATAAGTCCCCCGCTAAGGCATCTGCTACACTGAGAAACAACGTGCAACCGATCAGAGGGGATTTACAGAAGAGAGGGTGTTTCTCCTCACCTACCTTTTTGTTGTCTGTGCAAGTGATAGGTCTCTTTTCATGGACCAAACAAGTAACTTTCTTAGGCTCCTGAACTGTTGCACATGGATCACAAGAATAGTTTGTGCAACAATACGCAGCCTCTAGGCCACAGTAAACTCAATCCTGCCAGTGGACGGTTCTGCACAGATGCAGAGTACTGTGCAGCAGTACAGGACAGCCCAAGCTTTTTTTTTTTTTTTTTAAAAAAAAAAGGCTTACTGAGCTTTTAAAGCATGATTCTCAAATAGTTGCTGTAAAACCTGCATACAAGGAGTAAACGTAAGCCAGAAGCAGAGTAGAGTATCATCAGGCTGCTGCACAGGAAAAGCTAACACAGAAATATACAGATGAAGCTCAAATCTCTAACATCATAATTCTTCCTAGCATTTGATAGCAATACTGTTAAATGCCTTATTGTTTGAGTAGCTCTCATAAGCTTGGTTAGCGCTGTACTCACACAAACCAAAATCTTCATTTCTGCTCCGCTGTTGTGATTCCTCTGTTGGCTATTCCATTGGCTACTGCAACAAAATTTGTTATCCTTGTTCAAGAAAGCTATCACTGGATCCTAGAAAAAGCAAAAACAAAACAAAAAAGCTGACATACAGCTTATATACATGGTGAATACTGCATCATCCCCATTGCAGCCTGCTCCTCGGTCTGCAGACTCCTACTCTGTGCATGCTTCACATCTGAATTCATCTGATTAACATTACTCGTTGCCTGCTTTCTTCCTGCTGCAGGAAAACTTCTGTATTCCATAGGCTGGGCAAGCTGATGAAGCAGTCTCCCCTTTGTTTACTGTTAACTATCAGTGCTACTTGGGTACTGGACTATGCTGTTGCCTTTCAGATCTAAAGTAAAACTCCTTGGATACCACTCGGTGGGGACATTAGGCATAAGCTGCATACACTAAAAATTCTCATTATTCCATGCACTTAGCATTTCCACACGGGATATATGAGAGGGAGAGCACGTTGGCACAGCTTTTAACACAAAGAACTCATACAGTGTAGAACACTGCCTTCCCAGAACCTTCAGACCATTAGGAGACAGCATGGACAGCGAAACCAACAAAACTAAGGATTCTAGTAAAAGAACTCTAGTCTGTCCTCCTGCTGCTGCCCTACAACTTTTGCTGTTGTCTTGAGTGTTGCAGCCTGAAATTTGCCACATTAAACAAAGGCACACTCTCACTAGCACCTTCCCTTCCACTGACCCTGCTATAGAAGCAGCAGCCTGGCCCAGAGGAACTGCAATGGAAAGTGGCTGCAGTCATTTCATTAGTGCACATCAACAAAAACCTTCCCAGCAGAAAAGCTAGGCTAAATGAATCATTACGTCTTAACGACCAGCAGTATGAAAAATGTCAATTTAGATAAATTAAACAGATGCTGGAGATCGCCCTTGGCATTTCAGCTCCAGCAGTCATAGAATTCTCAAGATGTTTACTGTACTTAAAGCAATTCACTGAGCGTTGTTATGGTAATGGCATCTAAAAAATCTCTCCCTGTCTTTCAGTCTGAGGGAGGGAGAATATACATTACATTAGGAAAGCCACCTTTTACCCAAAGACAGAATATTTTTTTAATAAAATCTACAGAGTACAAGATGACTAACAACTTGTTAGTAGGAAATAAATTGTCTAGACAACTCTTTCCAAATAATTCCCAATATCCTTTTTTTCTGTATATAGTCATGCAATTTTACTCGATTTGATTCTTGAAAAGACTTATTGTCTTCATTCAAAGATACAGCAGAAATTCCAAAAATCGGTAAGTTGTCTTTTTTTGAGAGACACAGCAGAGGTCAAGTGAACTGCAGACACACAGTGAAATGGTTACAGCTAGCTTAATTAGAAACACGAGACAATTATTAGGTGCTTTCTCCGTCCTTCTCCCCATTTTCCCTACTTCTGCGTATGTGTTATAAATACATTTATGACCATCCACAAATAATTGCCATCAAGCAACTTTTAATGATAAAGACTTAATCAAAATTAGCCTTTAGGCACTGCTGAAGAGATTAAACTACAGCGCAGCATAAAATCACTTTCCTGCCTAAACTCATGCATCTTACTTCTAAACAGCAGCTTGCGGATTTAGACAGAATATTTGAAGCATTTGGATTCCAAAAGGTAAGCATCACTTTGCAGTTCACATTTCAACAGTGACCACATACAGTAATTTTTGTAAAACACAAGCTGTATGACAAAGGAAGAGAATAAGCAAGTAAGCAGTGCCTCATTTCTACGGATTTGGTGTAACTTCCAACTCTGCGTGATGGTGGCATGCTCTGGGCTTTTTCCAGACACCACCGGTATTGCCCAGAGCCCCAAAATGACATACATTGATGCTGACTTCAAAGTACTATGTATGTAAACACTACATAAATACATACGCAAAATAAAGTCCATATCCCGTAAGATAGAAAATGTAATATATATTCTATTGGACAATGCATATGGGCATAGCAATAGTTTTGTAACTATACATAAATGTATTTCATAATATTATTTACAGATGGAAGCAGAGACAAACATTACCAAACACATTGATTTCATCTATTCTGTGAATCTTTTGAAGATTCTTGCTTGCAACAAAATGATCTGGAACTCCAGCTACCTAGAAAAAGAACGTGCTCAAGATCCATCTAGTGCAGTAATGCTGGCTAAAAAGAGGAGAAAACATTTTAAGAACTAGTACTGCATTAGGTAGTGAGACCAAAAAAAATATTTAAGTTTAAAAGTTCGATAAGGAAGGGAAATTAAGGTTACGCAGCAGACCAACAAGAAAAGAGAAATTCTCCAAAGTCAAGTCTTTAGATTGTCAGAAATAAGAAGCGCCAAATGTACGGTATCTCATGCTATTTTGTTTCAGTTTAATCCTGACCATTCTTGGAGACAGCTGTTCTGTAATTAAGGAAACGGCACATCACAGATACTCCTGCAGATATGACACTACGTAAGCCCAAAGGAAAAAAAGAAAGATGAATAGACTCATCAGTGTGACGGTCCTTTACCTCTGAGGGCTTGACTTTGTAACTTCAGTAGCGTTCCTCCATTTAAGTAAATACTGAATCTCATGAAACTTGCTTCTCAAATTATAATTAAAAAAGTAATACTCAGGGACAGAGGATAAAAACAAGAGGCTCTTACAAGTCGTGCATTATGCTTGCAGCACTGGAGTACAGTAAGCCACAACGGCTAAAGATTAAACAAGTTATTTCATCTTGGCATCATAGATCAAGCATCAGAATAAACAGGTGAACAGTCAAGTACAACTCATTTAAAAGGACTGATGCTCCAGAGAAAACCCTTCTGGATCAGGTGAGCAAAAATAACCTCTACAAGAATGCCATGCACAGCACGCGTAAACACCAAAATGCCCATCAGGCTCAGTAAACCTTGGCTGCCTACCCAAACACAGATGCAGGCTGACAGGGATCACAGAAATAATTTTAACTGGATTTCAGTTGTCATCTTGGTTCTCAAAAGACTCCTGGGCTTAACTGGAATTTCTATGAGATCTCACACAGTTATGACCTTCCAAAAATCAAAATAATTAATTCTCTCAGATAATGAAACCCAAAGCCCTTTTACTAGTTTCAGTGAGACCCAGAAGATGCAGCTCTAGCTGAAAAGTACTTAATCACCAATCACCATGCAGATTTTAAAACATCAGAAGGTACAACTTTATGAAAAGCATGGGTGATGCGCTGCAGGCTTTCACACAAATTGTTTTTATTAAATTCTCAACCTAACTTTGAGAGTAAGCTTCTGCTCAAGGGCAATTCATGCAAAAAGACCCTTCTCCCCAAAGCTGGGTTACGAACAACTACCCATCCTCCTGCTAAATCATCACAAGCCCTTGTAGTCTTAGTTAAGTCTAATGTGGAAGGAAATACATGCGTATTAGCAACCATCACTGTAGGCCACAGCCAGAACCTACAGAGTGAGGTCTGGGAACCAGGCCGCTGCGGTTTCACCCCACAGTGCCTCTGTGGAGCAATTCTGCCGGTGGGAGCTCTGCACACCCAGGAGCCTGGCCATAGCACTTTACACCACCTGAGCAAGATCAGTCACTCTCAGCCTTTCCAAAGTTGTCAAAAGCACTCTCCAGAGCCGGGTCTACCATGGGCAGAGGCTGGGACCTGCAGGTTGGCCCTGCTGCTCCCTGAGGCCTCGCAAGAGTCACCACTAACCTCGATGACCGAGGACCAGGGCTTTCTCCCTGGCCATGAGATGGCACCTTCTGCCCACGCAGCTGGCGGAGTGCTGCAGCCCCAGCGCTCCTGCAGTAGCGGTGCCCGCAGCTCACTACCGCCCTGCCCAGGCACCAGACTTTCAGGTCCCCTGCCTCAGGCCGGACAATGCCACTCATCCCCCAAGGAACGACGGGGCAGCTGGAGAGAACAGCCCCACACTGACACCGCTGCTTCCTGTTGCTGCAGCCCCAGGGTCACAGAAGGGCCCTTGACACCTCAGGGGATTGATGACTGGTGCCAGGCGCCACCGACTCACCCCTTGCCCTCCCATGGGCAGAGGAAAGCTTGGTGAAGCCAGCACAGACCTTCTTGCCATTTGCCATGCCCACTGCTGCCATCCCAGGGGTGTGTGAGCCCATCGCACCATGATGGGGAGACCAAGGGCAACGCAGTGAGGCAGCAGAGGCTGTGGCGGCTTCTGTTTATTCATTCCGCGTGTGGGGCAAGAGCGGACGCTGCTCCTCGGCGGGCGGCAGCTCCTCAGTGGGTGGTGACTCGTAGGTGACGCAGAGGGATGAGAAGAGACAGCCCAGGAAGGACACCAGGCTGGCGAAGTACATGGCGCCGCTGGCGCTGCCCACAGCTGCCGTCAGCGGTCCCATGGCCAGGGCCACGAGGATCTGTGCCAGGAAGTACTGGCAGCTCAGCAGGGAGATGTCAACGCCCATCCCGCGCCGCATGCCCTCCGCCTGCGAGCCTATGAACTGTGGGGGACACAGTGTAAGGGGGTGCCGCAGGACTCCCTCTCCCCTCCCCAGCCCGGGGCTCACCTCGTGGCTCTGGTAGTAGTCGCAGAGCAGGGAGTAGGGCAGCGTGCAGAGCGTGGCGAAGAGGATGCCGTAGGTAGCGCACAGTGACAGCACCACATAGACATTTCTGGAGAGCGTGGACAGCCCCGTGCCCAGCCCGAAGGCCAAATATGCCACAAAGTACAGCGTCCGTGTGCTGAACCGCTCCTCCAGCTTCTCCAGCGCAGCTGCAAGACAACGGCACAGCACTCGGGGTGAACTGTAGTCCTCCCTGCTGCTCGCTGGTTAGTGGAGCCAAGGGGTGCACCTTCAGGCCCCGCAGCCCAGCCATTAGGCAGCCCCATCTCAGCAGCAACCGTTAAGACTTCGAGTAACTGGCGGCTCACGCGTGAGCACCAAGGACCCCTTTCGAATCCTGCTGCTATAACGCGGCCTTGCTGCCCTACCTGTGTGAAGGGCACAGCAGAGCTGAGGCCTGGCAGCGCCCCTGTCCCATAGGGGGAAATGGGAACATGGCAGGGGGCAGGGCAGACGCACGACACGTACGACGAGGTGCTGGGGTCGTGCATGCTGCCAGAGAGCTCTGCCAGGGTCACAAGGGCACCAAGTGCTGCTGCACTAGAACTGTGCCTGTGGTGGCTGTGTGTATTTCTGGATTCAACATATATTGAAAATGCCACTTTGTAAAAGGAACTACATACTAACAGAGATAAATTTTCACTGGACTGCTAATCTCATCTGCTGTCTGTGCAGGCCAAGCTAGCTAGCAGAGACAACACAGTGAAAAAGAATGCTTTGCTTCAGTAGTTATGCTGCATGGCAGACTATGCGCAACATAAATGCCAGACTACTTCTTGCAGAAAGCCACTTAAGGAGCGGGTGCATCTTTCTCACAGCAGCAGCTAAGATGGCTGTACAAAGTACCTGAATAGAAAGCAGCACTGAATGCATAGATGCACATTCCCCAGCAGCCCATGGTGACCCCAGCGTTGTACTTCTGATACTCATCTGAGTTGTGAGGCGCTTTTGGATTCCCTCGAAACACTACTTCTCCCATGAAGTCAGTGTAGAAGAGTAACATCCCCTCAAATGACAGCCATCCTGAAAGAAGCCAGAAGTAACCTATTAGGATTGCAGAGTATCTGTTTCTCCTTGTAAGCTTACATGGATGCTATTAGCTATATTAAAAATCACAACTTAAGACAGGTACAACATGAGTATTATGTAACATTCAGCCACATTTAGCCGAGGCTGCTGTTCTCTGTGCATTATGCTACAATATTTGTCAAAGACATTCCGGATTTTAAAGACTAGAGGCTGACTGCAGGCCACAGAATACTGGTTTAGCAAGACAGACAAACAAGATTACAGCAGTCTGAGCTGCCTTCAGCTTTTGACAGGACAAAACGCTCAGTTTCAGTGTGGTTCACCACACAGTCATTTCAGATTGCTGTTGTCCTCCCACACAGAACTAGAAGGTATGCTGCTTATGTCACAGTTGCAGCCTCTAGAGCACCTCCGATAGTTAAGTACTCAAAAAACATCATCAAGGTCACCGATGCAGGCAGTCTCTTAATTCCTTTCACTGCTAGTGAGTTTTAATTACCTGTTACCTTCTGTCTAATTTTGTGTAAACTGGATTGCTTGCAAGCCCTTCCTAAGAATCAGTCACGCCCTGGTAAGACTACAGGTAACAGTGCACTAGTTACAGGCGCTCCTGCGGTGTGGTGTTCCGCGCCTCCTCACAGCCTGTTCTGGGACCCCTACACACATGCCGTCAAGGGGAGGAAAGTGAATGCCCGTCTTGGTTGTAAGCAGGGAAATACAACTAATCTTGTCTCTCTGCTCAGAAATGCCAGTTTCAGAGTGTTTTTTAAAAAAAAAAAAAGTCCGTAAGTTTCAAGTTCAATGTCATTTCTCATACCAGTGTGAACATTCCATTTAACAGTTGCACTGATTTAGGCTATTGTTATACCCTTTCTAGGAATGTAGGCTTTACTGTTGTGGGTTTTTTGTTTTTTCCTTTCTCATTGTTCTAAGAAACTAAATACCAGAAAAGTACCTTATTGGTGAGTGTATATGAAACAAATCATGTCCTCTCTAGTTAGCAGCCACTGCAGCAATAGATAAAATCTTTTAAAACATTCACCTGAGGTAGACTACTTCACGGTGAAAGCAAGACAGCACTTTTTGAATACCTAGGAAGTGGTTGATGCAGAGGTTACGAAGAGCCTTGGGCATCTGGCAGATGGTCGAACAAAGAAGTTTCATGGAGAGTGGTTGCTCAGAGGACTCGCCTGATCCGTTCAGCTCGCTCTCATACTTAACACCATTCAGCAAGATATTAGCAACCTGTACCATAAGAACTCCCAGGTCAACAAACACAGTCAGAAAAACCTCAAACATCCTTTGAGCAAACCTATACAATATCACACAACTAGTTAAACAAGTTAAACTCTGCTGCTGCAGTATGTTGACCTGGACTTTAAGAACAGTGTATTTAGCTAAGCTGTAAGTTCAGCCTTGGAACAAGTGTTAAATGGCAGCACCATGCTGTAGCTTTCAGTATACTTGAAACAGTATTCTTCACTTCTCATTTGGCAACCACATCCAGATGCTGGCATAGGGAAGGCATAAACCCCACTGCATTTAATAGGAGCTGTTCAGGTGAATTTGGTTCCTGAAGTTTTAAAGACAACAGTAAAGAAGAGCCTGGTTTTAACTGAAATACATTCTCATTGCTTGCTAACCTTGATGCTTGATCTCTACGTGCACAGTATGTAAAATCCTGGCCCTAATGAAGTTTGCTCTCACAAACTGGGTCAAAGTACAGCAACAGCAACAAACAAAGAATACAAAACAAACAGAAAACCCACCCAAACACCCCCCAAAAAAACCCAAACCAAAAAACAACAGAGGACAGTTTACCTCATCCTGGATCAAAAAAAATGGGCCAGCATACAGAGGTCTCAGACATTCCAAGTTATCACCAACAGTGGGAGGTGAGGTCAGAGTCTTATCCCTGGGTAAGGGAAACCTCACCTCCCTGATGGAACCAGATGTAATGACTGCCATAAGGAGAAGCTCATGGGAGAATCCTATCCCTGGCCCTATCTTGCAGGTATTTCTGTGGAAAGGGAAGATACAGTCTCAATAGAAACGTGTCTTTTTCTGCTCTCATGTGGTAGCTCCCTGGGTGGTGAAGCAGAGCTAAAAATACCAACCTAAGTTTCACGTGTGGCCTGGTGATAGTAGAACGCTCCCACTTCTGGCATCTTAACAACAGTGGTTGACAGACTGCCAGTCATAATTCACATCCTACCCGCTACTTTACCGATCAAGTCATACCTACTATGTTCCCACCGTGACTTTTACAAGCAAACTATCACGAGCATTCTTTAAGGACGGATTTGTGCACTGCACTTTTAAAACTATATGAAGAGATTAAATGAATGCTCAGGTTTACACGGTCATATCATTGATGTTCCACACTTACCTGTTGGCTGAAGGTTACATTTCTTCGTCTGCTATTTTCTGGACAGTGTCCCGTTACGATATCTGGAATGGCCAAGGTCTGAGGTCTTTTCAGGATCCCTGGCGACCGTGGCTTTATCGCATCCAGTGAGCCCACCCTTAGGGCCTCGCCGTCAGGCCCTGGCATTATGCTGCTCTCCCCTTGCTCCAGAACTCCGTTTTCTCCTTGGTAGCAGCCATCAGGCACATGAGGGAAGCTGACACTGATAGGCTGCCTGGGCAAGCTAGCTGGAAGTGCTAAATAACTACTGTGCCCGCTTGTAAAACAGTCTATAAGCACACTGTCAATATTTGAAGTCCCAAATGATGATGCAAACTCATTAATTCCTGTCAAGGAATTGTCTCTGCTGACAAAACTGCCGTATTTGGGCGTGAGTGGGCTGAGGGGGGAAACGGGACTCGTAAAACTTGAATATAAATGAGCTGAGTTATGAGAAGCAATGCTTTCATTTACACCCTCCTCAAAGAAGAAAGGTGGAGAAGGAGGGAGGGGAAGACTTGGACTCTTCATCACCTTTTTCTTCCTGCTAAAGGACCTTAAGGGTCTTTCTGGAATGCTAATTAGAGTCAGCACAGTAGTGATAGTCAGTATAACTGAGGTGAAGATATAGATGACGCGAAGTTGCCCTCCCACAGCTTTTCCAAAACTGGTTTTATCCCAGTGTATTCCTCCAACAACATAACCAAAGCCACCTCCAAGACCTGGTGGAAAAACAAAGCTGAGATTATCTTCCCTAGCCAATGCTGCAAGTCTGTAACAGCACACCATCATTTGTCTAATGATTTGTGAATAGAATACAATGTGTCACCTCTGTTTTACTAATCAACCCCTTTTCAATTTAAATTAAGTAAAAAACACAGTTATCTGTGCCACAAGGACAGTCTGGATGTACAAACACGGTACAGAAAGAGGGAGAAGGTCAGTGCTGTAGAAGTGATGATACAAATAATCAAAAATGGTAGTTCTTTCTTTGTCAAGAACAAACCACTTTACCTTCAGCTATTTCAGTCCGTAAAACGGAAGTGTCCACCAGCCTCGTGGCAAGGCTCTGCAATCAGTCAGCTAAGACTGTTTTCCTGAAAGTAAGTGAAAATCCATTTTCCTCACTCAGTTAGAGGAACGCAGATCTAACTGCGTCCAAGACAGACCGAATCACTTCAGAAGCATAGCAAGCTCATTACTCAGCTACATGCCGACAGCGTACAAAACTGCCACTGCACTACTAATGATGAACATGGAAGTTCTGAGGGCACCAGATACCTCTCTCACTCCGTTCATGTGCTGAAAGCCTTGCAATGCTATCCTTTCTTTCTTACAAACATATTCAAGAGCATGAAACAGTCTCCTGACAGAGAGGAAACCTAGACTAGGGCAGTACAGCAATTGAAGATGACGGCGATGAGGGATCACAGCACCCAGTATGCGCTTTCCCCTCCAACAAAGTAACTAAAAAAGGCTTTTTCCACAGCTGCAGGAAGCCAAACCTCCTCTCTTGAGGGATAATTTTGTTTCCACAGGTCATATAAAGGATGTGCAGGACCTTCAGATCAACAGCCCAGGACTGTGTTTTGTTTGGTAGTGACAAAAGCCTTTTGCAGTAAGCAGAAATTTGTTTTCAAAGTTAATTAGTGCTACCTCTCCAGATATTTGGTTATTATGCTTATACAGGAAAAGGCCAGTGATCTACACTCTGCTTTCTCACAGGAGGGCTTGTTTACTTAGCGTTGACATCACCTGGGAAGCACCAAGAAAGCATACCTGCTAACAAAGCGTGGATGTTGAGGCCCCTGTCTTGATCCACTGGGCTGCACACATCCATCATGTAGGCATGACTGGGATTGTCTGCTGAATCTGCGCTGAAGTCCATGAGGACAACACCACAGACCGTAAGAATGATCCCCCATTTGTGGTTATTTGCAGTGTCAGACAAGGCACTCCCTATATCTTTGCCGTTCAACATAAGCGAGAGCCCAAGCAATGCTCCTGGGAATAAAACCAAATCACATTCAATCAATTGATGGTTTGTAAGCAAAAAAACCCTGCATTGCTCCATCACACTCTAAAAGCATTATACTACCTGTACAGCCTTGCAGTGAGCACTACTGGTCTTGTTCAGATCACCCCAGTCTGGGGAATGAGCATGACCTATAGGATATATGTAATCCTTTTCCGCTGTTCAACTTTACAAGTGTCTGGAGTTGTTTTGGGTCAAAAACACACATTCTTGACCCTCAAAATATCATCTCTTCAGACTCTGACAAGAGAAGCTTTTACGTACAGATCTCCAGCTGCCAAAGCATCGCCTCAGTGCTGCTCACCGCTTTCTTCAGACCCACAATACCCAACGCTTCAGAGACATTTTGTTCAGCCTAGTACCCCAGGGAACGTCACAAGAGACAGATGTGCTGTGTTTCTACTTTACATGCATTACACCCATTGTTTCTAAAAGACGTACCTACTGCTAAGACCAGAATGAAGGGTCTTCTCCTCCCAAATCTTGATGTGCATCTGTCACTCCAGGCCCCCAGCAAAGGCTGTAGCAAGAATCCTAGGAAAAAGGAATCACCGATAAGTAGCATTTTGCTACAAGCCTGTTTCACAGGGAAGTTAAAATAGGTACCTTAAAAGGCAGCTGAAGGCAGGACACCATGGCACAGTGATATCCCCAGTGGGTACCAGTCACCCAGGTGTGCATGCAGTGTACTGCCTTAGCTTTTCTCGGGTCAGGGACTGAATAATGCAATGTGCCGCTGCTTAGGTGGCATCATTAACACAGCAGAATTTGACCTCAGGTGAAGAGTAAGAGTGCGACAGTTAAACGTTCTAAAGCGCCCTGTTCCTTACAAGCTATTTCATTTACCCCGTCTTAAATGGGATGTCCCCTGCAGAGTTAGCTTGGAAGATAGCAAGAAGCAAACATGCGAGTTGGAAAGATGCTTGTATTACTCTGGGCCAGCCTCTGAGCAGAGGGCTAGCCACTCTCTTGTTCTGAAGTACATCCCACGAGTACAAGAACAGGCAGAACAAAGTTTCTGATAGCCCATCCTATGGTTCTGCCCATAGTAACGGATGTGCTCCCAGCCCCTCCTCCGCACTAACGCGAGTAATCCAATAACCATAACAGTAGCGGTCAGTGGTCTTTCACCACTGGAACACTTCATTTGTTTCAGAAAGTTAAACAGGAGAAGGTAATCCTACTCTGCTTTTTTCACATGCCCGTGGGAACTGCCTCTGTATGCTTTTATTCATAGAGACATAAATGGATACCCTGATCCTCTTTTGCTAGTTTTTACACATAGGAACAGAGTAATCAAAGCTTGCCCTCACACAATATGTAAGAGGCTGAGAAGCCACGAAAAGAACAGAACTTTTGATCACACCTGGCCCATTTCAGGCAAGACACAGCAAGAATATTTAATCATTCCATTGTCTAAAATTCTAGCTAGTGCTCCTTAACCTCAAGAGCACACAGAATAATCTTGGGAACAGTTGAGGTGGAAAAAACAAGAGGGAAGAAATAGCACAATGAAAAGCTACCTAATATAGGGCTGATGAACCACACCATTCCATACAGTTGGTCTGGAAGCCCCATCTGAAGCAGCACAGGAGTAACATAGGCTGTTTCCATGGCATAGCTGAACTCGAGCCCAAAGAGAATGCACCCATTAAAGAGGAGTTCTAGGAAAGACCTCTGAGGCTGGAGATCCCCAAAGTCAATCAAATCAATAGGACATGGAGTATTTGGCGGTGGTGGTGGCGAAGGACGAATGCGTTTTCTCCTTTTCGGATGTCTCTTGAAGTTGTTGGCCCGATGACTTATGTGCCGTGTGACTGATCCAGAATAGCCTGGAACTTGTGACCTCCAGATTTCCTGAGAAGCCACACTTGGCAAGAGCGCAGCATCGCTGACAGGGGTTGTTGCAGATGGCGGAATCATCACGAGTAGGCGTCTGGAAGAAAAATAGCTCAGAATAAAATGGCTGAGTAAGAAAACTTTGCTTAATTTCATTTACTGAAGTTCAAGCAATTTCTCAACATTCCTCATATCGAGTGAGACCTTCATATTAGCTACAACCTTTTCTCTCCATCTCTTGACATGAGGCGTGTACATTTTATAGGCACATCTCCCTCCATCTTTCACAAATGAGATGTCAATAGATTCTATCTCGGTTACCTAGGCACTGACTACCATCACCTGGGATTAAGACTGAAATATTTAAAACGATTAGCAGCCAGACATGTCACAGCTCCCAGGAGTTCCCATAACAGCAATGGCTTTACATTTATCTGCAAATTCACTTGAGCTAAATTCAAGATGAATCACGACCTCAGTTTAAGTTTACAATAACGCAAAGCTGTGGCTTGGCTGCAGATCCAGAACCCTGCTGCAATGTAAAATCACCTTTCGGTACAGATCCTACCATTCCTGCTGCCTGTACTGAGGCCAAGGCTTAATGAAAAATTGTTTTCACGGTGACTGAATTTGGTTTCCTTCCTATTTACATTCCTGAATTCAGTAGGGACTTGCTGTTCCAAGGACAGGGTCTGAGCATCTGCTTCTCGATGGTTCTATTTCCATAAGACTTTACTGGAGCACCCTAAGAATGTGTTTTGAAGCTCAGACTACACAAGTGGAACGCCTGGATGAGGTCAGCTGGCAACAAATATGCTTGGAACCAGAAGCTGGTATCATTTTTCAGTACAGAAACTGAAGTTTCAAACTAATTCCTGAGAAGATGACACCTACCCCACAAGCCACCCTCAGCACTGCTACTCCTCTCTCAGAGATTAACAGCATTCAAGTACCAAGCAGCCTCCTTGGGTCTCATCAGAATCACTTCTGAAACCAAAGCGCGCATACTGTGGTGGGTACAACAGCCAAATGGGTTCCAAAATACCATCTTGGGATAGATGCCAACAGATCAGCTGAATTAATGAACCACATGTGACTTCTTGCCTCTTGTTGCCAGAAATGGAAACAGCTCGTGAGGTCTGACCTTTTCTTTAGGCTTTCTTGCCCACAGACCAAAGGTGGCTGCTGCACAAGGATGGCTCCGCATCACCCCACACCTCTTCAGGAAAACCCTCACAGCTGCACAGCAGTAAAAAAAACCAAACCTCTTTTTTTTTTCTTACAGTTTCCCTGGGGAAAAGACTCCCAGCTGTTGTGCTGCTTTGGCTGTACAGAACTCCCACAAACTCCCATTTTCTGCTGCTTCCTCCGGTGCATTTCGTGCACCAGTTTTTCTTCCTGTAACCTTTAGTCTACGCAACACTATTCTTTGCTGCATACCCCAAATTATTATCAAAAGCAGAACTCCATAAGCCCATGTTTACTGCCATGCTGACACACAAGATTGTTAAGCATGGTGGTATGACACCCTACACAGAATGATCTCGGTTCCACACAAGCGTCGAAAGAGAGACACTGCTTGATGCAAAACTGAATGCCAAGCACCTCACAGAAGACTGCAGCTGGAGTAACCTGACTGTATTTGTGGCTTGAGGGGGAGAAGGAAGGTTGGAAGACAGAAGACATCTACTGAAGCATTACTAGCACTTACCATAGGTTTCCTTGAGACTGCTCCACTTCAGACCAAGATACATACCACGTGAGAGAGAACAACAAGCAATTCATAACTGTAGCTGCATGGCTTGACAACCCCCATCTCACGAGGCACCAACAGTAAGCTGCATTTTGTTAGGAAACCTCATCAGACACAAAGTCCCCTAGACAGGCTGACAGACGGAGAAGCATATGGAGACTTCGTGAAGATGCCCACACCAGTGCTCCCCTTGACAACGTTTTTGTAAATTACTGAAAACTTTTTATGATCTATGTCTTTCATAAGCAGAGTACTTACTTTGCAGGAGTACCTCGCTCAGCCCCCAGGTCAAACCAATTCCCTCACAATGAGAACTTGTTAAAAATTAGGAGACAGATCCCAGAAAAAAGATAGAACGAAAACCCAGTCAGACTCAGGAGGGATGCTCTAACGACCCTTTCACAGAGACACAATACAGCTGTGCTAGCACTCCATTTCACCGCTGATACACCTTGCCCTTTGCACCCAGAGTGTTGGTTTCCCTATATTCACCTCTAAATTTTATTTCATACTACATCCTCTTTCATCTGCCTGTCTGTACTGCAGAGATTGTATCGTGAGTTTTAAGTGGCAACATTTTAGTGACAGAAGAATCCCTCCGCATGGCTCAAAAATACACAAGGTGCTCTGTAATTACTTAAAAGGCTATTATTGACAGAGTATCACCAGTCCAGCAGAAAGTCAGCGTGAAACTGTGAGCTGAGCCTATATTCCTCATTGCCCGTTTTCCTCAAGTTACGAACCGTTCACCAGAGGACACCTCCAAACTTCAGCCTGTCCTCAGGTGACCATACCCGCTGGTCACGACAGCTTCAAAGCAGGAAACCTCTCACGCAGGGTGGAAAACCATTCCGGCTGCTAGCTTTCACCGTCAACAGTTATGTGCGAATTTTGGCACCGCGTCTGTTCCCCGCACCGGCTCACCCCGGTCTGCAGGGCCCCGCCGAGGCCGGCTCTGCCGCCTGCACCGCCGAGGCGCGCGGCCAGCCAGCCCCGTTCCTCCCAGGCCCCCTGCACCGAAAAGGTGTTTCTCCTTCTTCGGCAGAATCTGGTCCCGATTTTTCTGCGGTGTGTGCCGAGGGCACCGGCGCTGCGCGGGCCGCCCAAACGCGGCTGACAGCCGAGAACGCGCCGAATCCAAC
>NW_020799127.1:9088852-9121524 GCF_003259725.1 Athene cunicularia | reverse complement strand
CCAACCCCGGCCCGGCCCCGCACCCCTGGTCGTACCCTCATTTCCACAGGCTTCTCCCCGCTCGGCACCGGCCTGGCAGCGGATCGCGACAGTCAGGTGGCTGGCTGGGTCGGAGGCGCCGTTCGGTAGGCCCGTGGCGCCGGAGATGGTACGGCGCCCTTTCCCTCCTCTGGCTCCCCCTTCGCGGGCGGGTAAGGCGGCCTGGGGGTTTGGTTCTATAGTGCCGTGTTTTGTGCTCACGTTCCGAATTTCCCCCCGTTATGTAGGGCGGTCTGTACTTCTAAAAAACTTCAATCCCGGGGCATCAAGGATACTTAATTTTATCTCCAGAGGTTACCATAACACTGCATGAATCCTTATTATGTATTACCGGTTTAGATCTTGTAGAATATTGTTGCAGAAAAGTGGCTTCCCTGCACCTAAATCACTAGTCATAGTAGGAATAATAGGTATTGTGTCTTTCTCTGTAGGAAACTAGCTCTCATTTATGTGGTAGGTGGTGCAACCACAACATGTGAAAAAGATGCCAGAGAGCACTGGTGGAGGCAGGTGAGGTGTTCAGCTACTGCTCATGTTCAAATAAAGCCCGACAAGAAATTGTAAGAAATTTGGGTAATCATGCGGTGTGCAAGAGACAGCTGAACATTCTTACCACCACAGATTCCGTCACCTGATCTGTGGTGTTCAATCTTTAATGTCAGTTTAGCCATTATATTGGTCAAGTATCATTGTCAGCGTTTATGTAATCCAACAGCAGCGTAAAGGACCTATTTGCAACACTAAGGGTTATTCACTCACATGACAATGACATTTTATGGGGCAGAAGGGGGTCTGTACTGATCCCACTGAAAAGTGGTACTGGGCTCCTCACCTATTCTCACAAACATTCTTCCTCAAAACCGTATCACAACCAGCACATCAACAGGAGGAGAAAAACTTTTACTGCTTTCTAAGACAGGGCCCTGTGCCCCGTTCCCCAGACGTTGTTCCCACGCTGACCCTAAGATACTAAGATACATGCTTAATTCTTCCAGACTAGGTAAAAGTGAGCAAGAAACCTGTCAAGCACTGGCACTGTTGCTCTCAGCTGTTTGATCCAGTTCACCTTTTCACCTCCTTATTTGCCCATGCCAAAATGCTCATGCAGATACACTAAACATAGATGGGAGAGTCAGTCTGATGTCCTAGATGTCTCTGAGTAATGGAAGCATGCCAATATACACCTATTTGCCCCAAACAACACATGTTCTTCTGCTGCCCTGCCAGACGCTGTCTCAGGCTTCTATCAAAGATGCTGCAGGTTCCTCACTTAACATAAATTCTATCTCCAGTCCTTCTGGCAGATTTGAGGCAATTTTGGTACTAAGATGTCGCTCACTTGTATGTGCTGTGCTTTTCCTTTCAGGTCCCCAGATACAGGACTCCAGGAGCCTGCATCAATCCAGCCTTGCTGCACGCCACTTTCTCAGTGCCAATGCCAGATGGCTGCCGCCACAGCGGAATGCTGTGTCTCCTCCTGCCAGAGGGTCTCATCTGCAATACAGCAGCCACTGCTCCATTTGTTGCCTATTGAGAGAACAAACTGATTTTAGAAGCCACATTCTCAATGAGTCGATTAAAACCATTGCTTGGGCTCTGGAACAAAACAATCACCCTCTCGTTCAAAACCATGGGCTCATGGCATCCCTTTTATTTACATGCCTCCGGTACCACAGCAATTGGAAAAATCCTTCACACTTCTGAGCAGCAAAGATTTGCAACCCTAAGGATGAAGGGCAGGAACAAGGGAAGGAAGGTCCAGCCAGGTGTCACAGCTGGTAAGAGAACATGAGCAGGCTGCCTGCCAAAGGGATCAGACAGATGGGGCAAGACACTGCGGTTGCCGGGAGGAGCCATTACCATCAGCAGTAGTTGTAGTAGCACCAGCTACTGCTCGCCCAGCTTCTAGTGCTCAGGGACAGCTAATTGAGCCGACACTGTGGCTGTCAGACCACCCACAATTGTTTGCTGCCTTTTTTGCTCAAGCCCCATGGTCAACCATCCTTTCAGTGACCACACAAGAACACCGTGCAACAGGCTGTGCTCCCGCTAGCCTCAGTGTCCCCCACCATCCATGTGCTAGAGAGCTTTGCGAACACTGAGCAGATGAATGGAGCATTTAAGAGCATTAAAATGCTTCTTGTTCCACCTGGGCACGGAGAGCCAGTTATATTACTAGTACCAGCAGGCAGTCGTGGCCATTGCATATGATGATTTTTCCCTGTGAATGTTTGAGCCATTAAACTCACGTTTATTCCATGTTCAATTAAATAAAATTGTCTGCTCAGAACTTAGAAGCATTAACTCTTACACCATTTAGCACAGTTTGTTCACTTGGGATGGTGGGACAAGGCGCTCTACTCCTTCCCAGGGTAACCACAATGGAGAGAACAAAAGCAATTCCTGCTGTGCATTCATCTATCAGCATCCTTTGGGCTTTAGACAAAATAGAAACCACAAATCTCCTCTCCTGAGTGAGCTTACACATAAATTGTTGTAATGTAAAGATACTCATTTACTTTGTACTAATTTAACCCAATGGCATTCAAAAGAGCGAGTTTTGGTGATGAATACCTACTGCTATGAATCTGCGCTGTTCCCTCCTACCATCTCTGGGTGCGAGATGTTTTGCATCCATTAAACTCTTTTGTCAAGTCTTTCCGAAAAGCAGCTTCTGACAGCTTATTCATCTCTTTGCTCCTTTACAGCTCCCTGTTAGGTTCACTTTCATTTGCCAGCAGACCTCATTATTTGACTTGCTCAGATCAGGACCATTCCTCTGTTTCTCGGAAACCTCTCACTATCCTCATAATCCTTTTCTCCGAGGTAAACATTAGCTCTGGTCGAGTGAAATTCTATGTGAACCACCAACAAAGAGTATGCTGATCTGTCTCTTGAAGAATGGGGTTTCGGTTGTGTGATGTTGGGTCCTTGTTTTTCTTTTTTCATCTTAAAATTCATTTTAAAACATCTTACAGTTAGGTTCAGTGGCTTCGTTAAGTCATTCAGTGACCAACCTGGAACTAGCAGCTTCTTTTTCAAGCACAACACAATTCTTTTCGGGGGGGATACAAAGTCTGTACCAAACAGACACACTGTGAAAGTTGTTCTGTGCTTGGAGGCCACCACTTCAGAACACCCAAATGCCACATGAATCCTGGAGTAAAGATTGATCTATACTCAGTGACCCTAAGAGGGAGAGGCCTGATGAGTTATCAAGTTATTTTGTCTGCAGAGGGTCCTGCACATGCCCTCCTCAAGCTATCCCTCCACTTCCTACAGAACAGCAGATAACCTGCTCTTATACAAGCAAAGAAGTCAAGGAAAAGCTATGCTTCCTTCAGGAGGGCCAATGCCAGTTTTCCCTCTTCCCTTGAACTCTTCCTGTACATGTATTCCAGGTACACAAGAGCTTTTGCTCCTTTGTTAAATCCAAAAGAAACTCTGCTTTCCACAACATTTATGATATCACAGAATCATCTAGGTTGGAAAGGACCCTGGAGATCATCTAGTTCAACCGTTCACCTAGCATAGTTCCTGCCTAACACAGTTCCCTGCCTTAAGCTCTAAATTGACCCTACTCTTGAAAACCCCCAGGGATGGGGACTCCACCACCTCCCTGGGCAGCACATTCCAACACCTAACAACCCGTTCTGTAAAGAAATGCTTCCTAATATCTAGTCTGAACTTTCCCTGGTGCAACTTGAGGACATTCCCTCTTGTCCTGTCACTTTCTACTAGGCTAAAGCGGCTCAAACCCAGCTCTCTGCAGCTTCCTTTCAGGTAATTGTAGAGGGTGATAAGGTCTCCCCTCAGCCTCCTCTTCTCCAGACTAAACAGTCCCAATTCCCTCAGCCACTCCTCATAGGATGTGTGCTCCAGACCCTGCACCAGCTTTGTTGCCCTTCTCTGGACATGTATGAGTAACTCAATGTCCTTTTTGTAGTGAGGGGCCCAAAACTGAACACAGTAATCAAGGTGCAGCCTCACCAGCGCCAAGTACAGGGGCAAGATCACTTCCCTGTCCCTGCTGGCCACGATATTTCTGACACAAGCCAGGATGCCATTGGCCTTCTTGGCCACCTGGGCACACTGCTGGCTCATATTCAGCCGGCTGTCAATCAATACCCCCAGGGTATCAGTTGAAGAAGTAAATTTTTATTTCTGTAGATACCCTGTCATACCAATAAGGTTTATGGCCTTATGGTATTGAACACAATTTAAATACATAGTAAGGCAGAAAAAAAGAAGGAAGTTCAAACAAGGTGAGGTGCATTTCAATTATACGTTCTTAATGCTTATGGTAAGAAGAGCTTACCACGTAAATTACACCGCCCTAGCATCCCTGAAATGCCAACTGAGTAGGCGTAAGGAAGTTGGTGGGAGGCTAATACAAAGTAAGAACATAAAGAAGTCTCATATATGCCAGTTTGCACACCATCTCCATATCTGGCCCTTAGCATATTGTCATATGACTTTAATAGCCCAGATAAATCAGTTCCTGGACCTGGATTCACCAGACTCCTATGCCAGCTATATTAATGGATGCACTTAAACATTTAAAAGGGCACTTGAATTTTTGCGTAAAGAAGGAAAAACAGAACCAAAATAACCTCATACCCAAAACACCACCAGAAACGAAACTTGCAGAATGAACAGTAATGGTTACAGCGCTGATCCACTTCCATTAAAATTGGGTTGTGAATTCACTGAGACAATAAATTCAACACAGCAAACTACAAGTTAAGAACATTAATTTTTACAGAAACAAGCAAGCATGTGTGTGCTGACAACCTTAAGTCTGCACTTGTGTGGATATAACGAAGTACAAAAGGAGTTTATTTCTGCTCCCATCCTTTCCGGGAACGGAGCAAATCTATCCTACTCTTCTTGGGTGCGAGGTGAAGCCACGCTCCTGAAACAATCCATTAAGAAGTATCTTCAAAATGTCCCCAGACAAGTGTGCCAGGTAACTGCAACATTGCGTGTAGAGCTCTAATAACAGGAAGAGACAGAAATATCCCCACTATTGATAAAAACACGAAGCAGAATAGGCTTGGACTGTAATTCAAATTGTCCTGTAAAACAGGTGAAACTTTTTTTTAAACAAGAAAAGTCTTTAGTAAAAAAACGGTTTGATTTTTAAAAAAAACTGGGATGCTGTCATAGTACAAATAAAATGTCAGTAACCTATCAGCCTAGTGTACAGTTGCTGTGTCAAATGAAAACCAGAATGCCATGGTCCCTTCTCAAACCTTAAAGGATAATTATTCAGAAGAATTTCACTAATGCCATGCTTCACAGGAACCATTCAAGTGCTTTGCAGCAGCAGCCCAGTAGTTTTTCTTCCACTGGTTTGCACTTGATTTGACTTGTGTTTTGGTTTGAGTGTGCTATTTCCACAATAGCAGTGTTCATGCATTCGGTTGTTTGCTTTCCTGTGCTTTGTGCAGTGACTGCCCAATAAGCATTTCTATTTGCTTCTGCAGGACAAACTAGTGCTGCCCTCAAAATAATATAAGGACATTTACCTAGCTCCTGCCCTCACCAGACAACCACCCCTTCAATGGCTGGTCTCTCTCAATGAAAACCCAACACAGTTCAGAGAATTAGTCACTAGAGGGCGCTTAAAGAATCCA
The DNA here is from genome assembly GCF_003259725.1 of Athene cunicularia. NCBI lineage: Eukaryota > Metazoa > Chordata > Aves > Strigiformes > Strigidae > Athene > Athene cunicularia. Next base: position 9,115,846 of record NW_020799127.1, on the reverse strand, counting down.
GAAGATTGAGAATGTGCTTGGTAATCTCAAGGCCACAGTTCTACAAACATTTTAGAGTCCAAATGACAAGGTTTGGGTTTACTTCCTAGCTAGCTCCTGCGACCAACATTTCAAGATACAGAACCAGGGAAATAATTATATTTCAGATCTTTATAATCTTCTGTTTTTCCAGCAACTGAATGAAAGAAGACTGAAGAAAAACTCCCCTCTGAGGCAACACGTGCTAGGCTACATTGACCATGCAATTCTGCATGAATGCTAAACAAAAGTACTAACTGCAGGCATGTAAGCTATTTAGCTTGTAAGATATTGGTGCTAAGCGGGTTAACTGTTGGGTGTAGCTTTGGGGAAAGAGGTGCAGAAACACACGAAGCAGTGCGGCACACTCACTCAAGTTCACTGCAATGCCTCAAGTGGTCCATACATTTCATAAGAGAGGAGGATATGATTATGTCCCAAAGACCCTGCAGGGTTTTTTTCTGGATATGACAAACCACAGAATGGCGACAAGTAAGATGCCAGGAAAGTGGGAGCAAGAATCCTGAATGCAGGAACTTGCAATCACCCAGAGCAGGAACAGGCTACATATGTTTTAGAACTAAACTCAATTTTCACTTCAACATTGAACATAAATAGAGACTACTGTCATCCCTGCTGGGTTACCTGAAAATCTCCATTCCTTGCTTCTTGTACTAATTGTGAGCTGCAGCTTCCAAGCATTAGGTCCCATCATTAGTAAGATCAAAGTTTTCTTGGCTACCGGGTGTCTTATTTCTGTGATCGAGTACACTTCTGATCTTCTTCTGGAGAAGGAAAGTAGAACTTAAGTGATTGCTGAGTTCTGGAAAACCTCAAATCACTGCTTTGGTGAAGGCCCAGTGCAGGTTAGCACAAGGAAGGGCTGGGCCACTGCCATACCATGAGGCCTGACGGGAAGAGGTGCTCGGGTGAGGCACCGCGCAGAGGGCTGGCCGTGGTGCCCAGCTGCAGCCCAGCATGGCCGGTGGTGACCCCAGCACCACCCTAGCGGGAGAGGAGGCGAAGGGGACCAAAGCGGTGCTGCCCAGGCTGCACTCTGCAGCAGCTGCACCGGCTGGGGCTCACGCCGTCTCAGCACCACCCAGGGACAGGGCAATCGGGGCTCACCAAAGGAGTGCGGCATGGCACCGAGTGTTACATGGTGGGCACTGCGGGGGTGCGCCTGCTTCTTGCTAAGCATTAAAACCGTGGTTTATAAATTGTCTCTGTACCTTGTCTAAATTGACTTTGGAAGCCTGTGGGAAGTACTGCCCCACTTCCCTGTGTTTACCACAGGGGAAATGAGAAACCACCGGGTTCCTGGGGCTAATTACTTTCTTCAAAACCCAGCACTGCTCTATGTTTCTGACTCAGTGCAGCATTCAATTTTCTGCTGAGATTGTATCTATATCGCATTACAGGATGAGTTGCAATAGCACTCGATGTTAATTGCAGTGCACAGACTGCTCCCTTCTCTCCTTTTTACCAGTTATCAAGAAAAACCAGAAAGTCTGCTTCTGCTGTTTTTAATTTAGCCTCTTCCATCCATACAGAGTGCCTGTCAGACAGGAGAGGCAGTGGCTGTCATCCTCTTTCTGCCTGAAAGTGTCTAGCAACTAGGCAGAGACTACAGGGATGTCTACGTGACATCACAATCAGCTACCCTATGGAGACAGATGTTGAGATGCAGTATGGCCACTCAGTGTAAACAGATACAGACAAGTGCTTTAATATTCCTGGATGGCCCCAAAGCCATTCTGTCAGCCTTCCTTGCCCCTCACATCCACTGAGGCAGAGAAAAGGACAGAGATGAAATAAGAGAAAAAGAACACCCCTATGTCACTCTGGGAGCTTGGCAGTGCCCTCCAGGGCCTGTCTGCCTAAAACACCAAAGCCACCATCAAAGCACCAGAGTACAGCCACAAGCAGACTTCTGCAGAGCGCAGAAACAAGCAGGGGCTGTGCATCCTGTCTTGACAAGAGTATATGGCACAGCAAAGTCTCTCATGGGAACTAAATTTGAGAACATCTGCTGGGTGATGGGTACAATTTACCTTCCCTGGAGCATGGTCAAAGGAATAAGGGTTTTTAGCATCTTGCCCTTATTTTGTTTCCCTCCTAAGTGTCGATCTCTGACAGCAGTATTCCAGCACCTCACCTTGTTGGATATGTAAGACACCAGCCTATCATCTCCCACTCCCCTCCGGTCACTAGCACCCAGGATTTCCATCACTTTCAAGTGTTAAACAGCAATGCTAACTACAAGCAATGCTAACTGCAAGCATGCTCTGCATCACACCTACACAGGGCAACACTATGGTGTTATAGAGTGCTCCACACTTTCAATGCAATCTACAAATAACTTTTGAAGGCAATTGATTAATCGTTTTACTAGAAAGCAATGCCTGCAGGACTAGCATGGAGGTCTCTGGAGATCTTTTAGTGCTATCTTTCAAACACAGCCTCCTACTAAAACAACAGGAAGGCACCCATACTAGATCAGCTATCAGTCCTGTTTCCAATAGGGGCTGTTAGCAGACACTTGGTTGCTGCTGTTCACAAGCCTGCTTTTTGCTTCTGGTCTAAATAGACTATTCACCTTGGTATTCAATTTGTTGAGTGTTTTCAGGTAAGTCAAAGTGCTGTATCTCCTTTCTTCTGATTTCTTACCCTTTGGTTAAAAGTCCTTTCCCCGTTTTGTAGAATATTTTCAAGATGTTTTCTACTCTCCCCCATCGGCGGTAAAGAAACTCTTCTGACTAGCCTCCAGCCTGCAACATGATGTTTGCAGCTTGGAGTTGCTCTGGGGTTAGCCTGAATTTTCATAGGAGAAGGGAAAAAATTTTTTAAAAAGGACAGGAGAGGAACAGAACATTCTGTCAAATAAACATTTGCTAACACTCTTGAGCAAGAGAAATGCAACGGGTAGCAAGCAGCAACACAGATTAGCTATCTGTTAGGGCAAATACACAGTATGTAAACATTCCCTGTATGCTGTTTGATGGCATTTCTGTGTTGAGCCTGATACACTGATATGTTAATTGATCTCTCCAACAAGAGCCATGACCTTTGGATACAAAATTGGAGGTCAGGCCTCAAAGTAATCCAATTAATCTCCTGCATGGTTGAATAAAAACAGGCTTGCTGTTAGTTTGACTTCTCTACTTAGTGTTTCTTCCTCTAAGTGATTTCTGCAGGTACATAGTTACCCAGTTTCTCAGTAATATTATCAGCTCTCTGGGTCTAGGACTAGCAGAGCCTGCCAAGAATCCATGGGTTTGATTCTATATGAACGTTTAGTGCAACTTCTAGGTCAGCTTTATGTCTGAAGACTGAACATGTAGGAATCAGTAAACAAGTAGTTGGTTCCTCTTCTGAACGACACAGAGGTGTTCCCCAGAAAGCAGCCCTGGAATACCTTTAACCAGCAGGGAGTATTTTCCCTTCTAGGCCTAGTACAGATAAAAATGACACTGGAGCCTGAATCTTGCTCTGGGGTCCACAGTGGAAAGATTGCATTGAAACTCGAGGTGAAGAATGGCAGAAATAATTTAAAGGCTGGAAAACATTTTGCAGTAATACCGTTAAATTCTATCTGTTAAATTCCTGAATAAAACAGAGCAAGGACTTCTAAAGCAGCTGGTCTAACCAAGGGCTGAAAATTAAAGCTAAACAAATTCAACTTACAAGTAAAATACATGTTTTTTCATAGTTAAAAGAGATCAACCATTAGCAATAAGCTACCAAGGGAAGCAGTAGACATGCAATGCTTATGTGGAATACATGCATTAGTCAGATCACTGGAGGAAGAGGGAAGGTGAGTGGAAGATTGTTTTGCTGTATGAGAGCTCAGTCCACAAGACTAATGGTCCTTTGCAGCTGTGAGGAAGAGAGTTTGTACCTATCTAACCAATCTCTTCTCAAAGACAGTAGGGACAGAGCTAGATCACATCCACTCCACACTAAGCCAATTTACCATCTTTTGCAAAGTAAAAAAAAAAAAAAACAAAAAACAACTCCTGAGGTCTGATGGTCAGAAGGAAGAACATGATAACCGCATACCAATTTCTTCAAACAGACCATATTCTCCTGGCTCTCCTTTTCACATTGGCCAAGATGCTGGACAACCTTCCCACGCCCAAGTGACAAATGCTTCCAACCCCCCACTTTGAATTTTGAATTAAAAATCCAAGTGCACTAGGAGACCTGCTAGATCAGGCTACATAGAGATAACAAAATGGGAGAACTTTCTGATCAGAAATAAAGTGGACGTCCTAAGATACTGGAATAGGGGATCATTTACATTTCAAGTATCAAATATATGTCTTCGCTGTGTGATACAGAAATCAGATTTCACAGCTGAAGAACAGCCATAAAAGACAAAGATGAAAATTAATATTTGTGATTTATACAACATAAAGTAGATTTCTGTCACTATCTTTCATTTCTGGGCAAGTTGGATAGAAGAAAAACAGGTTTGATACAAGTGTCTTCCTGCAGATTAACTTGTTACTTACCTTTGCACAGCTTCTCAAGCCACCCACTTGCCTAAGGAGAAATGTTGCCAACAAATCTAGTCCATGAACCTCAGACAGACCTTGACCTTTACTTTCTATGGACGATTGTAATGATAAAGCCTGGACATCCAGCTCACAGGTACAGGAGCACATAATCTTATTATAATATAGGTCCTGGGAACTTCATGCATACTATACATTCTCCCCAACAGAAGAGATGACCTAGTTTCTCCTTCAGCTTTAAGACATACTGGACCACACTGAGTCTGGACATCCCCTCAGAATGATGTTCCCTTGAGAATTTCAATAGAACAGAAACATGTAGACTCTTTTAAGTCCTTCTGTAATGTCAGTAAAAGGGAAGGAAATAACCTGCTTTGTCTTTAGAGTCAGTGTTCATTACCTTTTTGCAACATCGCCTTTAATTTAAAATCAAACCTTTCTACCAAGCCAAAAATTACTCACTCTCTCTCTCTCTCACTCTCTCTCTCTCAACTCTATTCTAATATGGTCTGAGATTACGTGATCAGACCAACACACAGAACTCCTGCCATGGAAGTAAAGCAAATCTATCCAGCAGCAGTATTTTCTCCATTACACCCTGGTCTAACCTCATTGCAGAAGTTTGTCCCAATGACCATGTTGCATCTTTTTCAGTCCTTCATTCTAGTGCTTCAGGTTTCCCTGTGTTTTCTGTCACTACAGCATTTCCAATGCTCTGTCATCCACCTGTTTAATAACAGCAGCATTGCTGTGGACAAGTGTGGTTTTCACCATTACTGATCTTGCAGCTAAAACAACAATCTGTGTAGTAGAAGTTCTGTACAGGAAGAGGGAGCTAGAATTCTGACATGCTTTTATTACATATATAATTCCCAGAATTGCTGAGTTGGACAGCTGTCATGGAAAATTGTCACATCTCTACAACATTCTCAGAAAATACATGCATCTTAGATTGCTTCTACTAGTCATACCAAATGAATCTTCAGCCAGATCATCATCTTTGTTATTCTTCACCAAAATGGAATTTGCTTCCCTTTGCAATTCTCTATGAACCCACAAGGGCTTGGGCACTGCCTAGCTTTGCATGCTCCTTCATGGATTAGAGGTGAAATGCACCTGACTGGAAAGAAAGGTTTTTTCATGTGTTTGTTGGCTCAGCCACAGCTACCAGCTCCTGACAAGAGGCTTTCAAGAAAGGAGGAGTTAGGAAGGAAAGTTTATTATTGTATATTAATGAACTAATGGACTTTAATTAATGTGTTTATTTATTTATTACTTATTTAATTAATGTATATTAAATGGACTGTCCACATTCATGGTTTATCTTCAGAAACCCCAACCATCACCTTCTTCTATGGTCAGATGACAGAAGCCATGAACCCCACAGTCGTGAACCTGTGCAGCTACAGCGCATGTCAGAACAGCTGCTCACCTCTTTGTTTTTGCACAGCATGCGACTATGTAGCAACACGCACATTACATAATAGCAAGTCATAAACTAAGAGGAGTCAGATTGCTAAATGCATCCACTGTTCGGATGACATTTTTACTTCCATCACCTGATAATTTAATTGCTCAATTAGCTCCGCCTGAATGCCTTGGCTGTGGTAGAGGAATGTTCCCTTGCAGGTCATGGTAAATCAGAAGACAGGAGGCAAGTAAGCAATGCAAAGGTAAATGATTCCTCTACAGCAAACCAAATGCATCATCCAGTTGTATTTTCTCTCCTGATCTGCTCCTTGTAGAACAGGCACCAGATAAATAAAAGACCATAAAACTTTGGTCAAAAGCCAGTACCGTAGGAGGCCTCCCCTCCATGCTTTAATCCCAAAACTTTCTTAGCCAATTCAAACGTAGCTCAGACATTTCTTTTTCCATTTCTGAAATTCCATAATGTGCCTAATTTAGGTAACAGGGTAATCTCCTCATTGATGAGGACTTTGAAACATCTGCTGCACCACTGAACATTATACTACTGCTTTCATTTAGCCAAGAGGCAAGTGGAAAAGACACCAGTAGTGGCACTTACTGATCATCCCAGAACAGAGCGAGACAGACCATGGGCCTGTGGATGTCACTCGTGCATCAACAGACCATACCACAGAGGGGTTTGGATACAATGAACATGGCCTGTAGGTAGATACAACTTGATAGGCTTCGTAACTAACTTTTTTAGACTTAATGAGAAAGTAATTACTTCTGCTGCAGAAACAACTCAAGTGTACTGCAGGCACCTAGATCACAAGAAACTAATTGTATCATAGCACAGAAAGAAATCAAAGAACACATGGTTACTAGAGAAATCTGCACTTGTAATAGACTGGTGACTGTGTAGGAAAGGCCTGTCTTTGAATAAATGCATTTGATACACAGTTCTGTTCTAAACGGTTCTTGCCCTGCACGGTACACCAGATGCCTGCTTCTGCCTACCCATAAATTCACCAGCACCAATCCAATCCATGACCAGAAAAATCCGATACACTGCAAGAAAGTCCAAATGGCCAGATACTCAAAGTCTCAACAAAATAATTGACGTTCACTTTGGGGCCTAATTTTAAATAATATTAGTAAATATATATTGTGGTTTTTAAGGTGTTATTACTTCCGAGGTAAATCATCACTGTATGCCCTGCTGTGAAATATGACCCTTATCTGCACATCATTTATCTCTGTATTGTCTGGGTCTAATTCAGTCCCTTTCCAGTCTCTCTCCCATCTGTATTTCTGTAACAAAAGTTTTACTAACAAACCTCACTGAAGAAAGAAAATAATACATTATCATTCATGAAACCAGCACAAGCAAAAGATCAGGAAAACACATCAGAATAAATGAGAATTCTTCAGGGTACAGAACCTTAAAGAATATCAAGGGGCCAAGAGGTGAGCAGGGTGGTCATTACTGCAGCAAGCTACAGATACCTTTACCATACCCTCTTTCATCTGGTGGGTGGCACTGGAACGCAAAATGAAGCTACAGCAATCAAGTTCATAGCACTCTCCCACTGCTGCCCGTGTCAAAACCTGAGTGGCTCCTGCACAACTGATGAAATTGTATAGTTTTATTTAAAACAGGGGCAAATTTTTCTATTAAAAAGAATTATAAATAGCTTAGGGAGATAGGAGAGTATCACTGGAGACTTTTAAGATCATCTGCCAGGATACTTGAGAGCAGGTTAGGGTTATTGCCTTGGGCCAAGTTGATGAAATAGAGGAACTCTGTGATCTTGCAAGGTCTTTTCTAGCTTTTCCTTGAACCACTCAATGAAAATGGCCGGGAAAAGCAGCAAACTAAAAGAGAGCTTCTGGTCTGTGTTCAGCTGTGGAATCAAAAAAAAAAAGCAGAAAGAGGCTTCAGAGGTCTCCATCTAGCGAAGTGACCAAAGAGAAAAAGAGTTTACAGTGGAAGTCAAAAACAGTGAGCGCTAAAGGGAAAAACATCCTCTGCTACATGAGCACTATTTAAGGTCTTCTCATGAGCACCATCATTAAATCCCTACCCATATTATCATTTTAAATAGCTCCTTCAAAACTCCATTTGTGAACTTCCCCCAGTAGTGCTCCTTGTGATCACCATGAGAGCTCACATTAAATCACTCCACAATGTGCCTTTCCTAAATTCCTCCCTGAGTCACCTATAAAACAAGTGGCTGAAGTGAAACAGAATTTACTCGGTGATTATTGACCCCCTCTTGATTTTATTTAGGATGCAGTGTCTCCTGAATTCTTGGTCATTGGAAATCATCAGCCTGTTGATTCTGCAAGTACTCACCATGCTAGAAAATCCTGTTTCTGCCTCATGCCAAGCAAAGTCTGACTGGATGCTACTTTGACCTGAAAAACAAGAAACAAAGTAGGTTTGCAGCCAAACCTTGGGCTGCTGACTATACCTATGGCAGGAAAAGGTGCCTCTCTAGCAATGAGAAATTATGTTTAAAATACATATTTTCTTGGTCAAATCCTATAAATCAGGGCAGTTCAAAAGAGGTGAATTTAATTTAAAAAACTTGTCCTAAATGTGGTATTGACAATTTTAGAAATTCAAGATTAATGGAAGCCAGAAAAGAGCTAAAATAGCAGCTAGCCAGCTTGGGAAACAACGGAAGTAAGAGGCAGTGAAGAAGGGGAAAAAAAAAAAACAAACAAAGGAACAAAAAAACACCACCTTCCAGCAGACAATCAGAATTTGTTAAATACATTAAGGTAAAACCAAATGTAACAATCTATAAAAACATCTGAAACAAGCAGGTTGTCTGTTACTACGTTCATAGGGTCAAATCTGTCAACAGTAACACAGAAAAGGTAGGTATTTCTCATAGTTATTTATGCTCTGAACTGCAGAATGATGCACATCATATCATAAACCAACAACTCAGACTGATATTTAAATAGTACCAAAAGTGAGCTATTAGTGAAACAGCACCTCAGAGCCCTGCAAGAGGTCTGAAGATCTGATTGCTGACACTGAGTTTCTGCAAGTCATTGAGAAATAAATACGGTCCATAAATCAGAGAGGAAGCTAATAATCTCTAGAAGTATTAGCAGGACAATCCAGACTAAGAGCTCAACACCAGTCCGAAAGTGGCAGAAGGAACAGCCTTTCTCTGGAAGGAGGGAGGGTGTTCCAACAGTAAGCAACTGCCACCTAGGCACTACCTGGCAGACCACCCATCACCCTCGTCAAACTGCTCAGCTTCCCAGGAAGATGCAGGCACCAACATTTTCACCAAAGGCCTTAATAAAAAATGCTCAGAGTTCTGCATTTGGTCAAAGATGCTCCACAGCCATTAACTGATCAGAGCACCTACATCAAAGGTGGCAGATCTTTGTTCACAGATGAACACCAAGCTCAAAGGATGTTGGGCTGTAAAACAAGGTTCAGTACCAGTGCAGTAGGATACTAGGACAAAAATAATCTCTCAAGTATTTGGAGACAATAGCCAGGAAGTAGCTAAAATACCTCTAAGTCTGCACCACAAAAAACTGTATACTCAAAATTAGGAATACTTTAAAGAGTCATGAAGAACTTGGGAGGAATCACAAGGAGAGATGAAGAGACAAAAACCTGTGACTTATGGCCTCTAACTAGAATTTCTCTGCTAGTAAAGAAAATGCTGTGACATCAATAGTGACACAACTCCAAGTAAAAGCAATTTTAATTTCAAAACGTTTGTATTAAGGAAACACAATTGTAGCTTAATGTCTTTGGGACACAATCAGAAAACTGCATTTAGGATGGTAAATTTGCCTTTTTATTCCATCTAATTTACAGAAAAATCTGCAGAATATTTTAGTATAAAGATAGAATACTCTGGAAGAACTTGATGATTGTTACTTTACAAATGAAAAGGGTTTCTATTCTATTCTTTGAGATTTTATCATCAAAATCATGCAGAAGTGGGTGACTGCACATTCCAAAAGGCTTAATGCAACTTTTGCCATGTTTGCTTAGGCAAATATTCTGATACCTGTCACCAGTTCAAATTTAATCTTGCCATTCCAGGGTTAGAAAACATGTCACAGTATGTTATATTTGCCGTTTTGTTGCAAAACTTCAGTGCGTTTTCATACCAAGGACACATGAAACAAGTTCTAGGCCAGCTGACTTCACTGGTACCACTGTTTCCTCTCAACTGCTACAGGATTCCCACATATTCGAAGAGCACAAGCAGTGAAGAATAATTTGGTCCTTTACAGGACTTTGGAACGATTTCTCTGACTGAGCCTGAAAGAGGTGCCGAGTTTTTATTTCAACACTACGTGAAAACCTGAACCGGAGATTGGTAGAAAGCCCCATAGTTCTGGCATTTGAGATCTGATAGCACTGTAAGTTTTCTTCTGTGTTGCAAGCTCATCAGATTTCAAGCCCATTTCCATGTTTATAAAGCAGTCGAGCTGACCCAACACAAATGAATAGGTGGAAAGCCACAGGAAACTGAAGCACTACCAATTACCTGCACCTGAATACCATTTCTCAGAGAGACAATGCAAGACGCTGATGAAATGCAGATATTCACTTTTGGAACTGGGTGCTGGCTGGCGAGTTACAAGCTTTCACTTCAGGCTGCAGCCATCCGCCAGCTGACCTGCTGCTGGCTAAGGGTGATTCAAGCACGAAGGGCGCTGACGCCCCAGCCCTCCCGGTTCTGCAGCTTGTGACTCACTCAACACGCACCCCTACACCCCCGCTGCCGGGCAGGCACCCCAGGGCCTCCCTTGGAGCTCCGAGACGTGCTGCTCTGCAGTGCTTCTTGCATTCAAAGCGACCCCATGCCCAGACCGCCTCGGGAAATCTCAGTTTCAGCAATAACAAAGAAGAGTTTGTTAACAAAGAAGGGCAGCAAGGAAGCCTTAGCGAAAGTATCTTCTACTTTGAATCCAGAGGAGTAGAGTGCATCTGCTGACTAACAGCAGAGAAGGCAGCTGGCATCTCTGTGAGAGAGAAGACACGTTCCTGAGCCATGCTGTGGGCAGTACAGAAGAAGCTGTTATCTTCAACTCCAGCACACTGCCTGTCAGGGACCCGACACCCACTGCTTCCACAGCACCCAACACTCCTTTCCCTCCTGGTGAAAATACACGTTCAACATGATGAGCCTGCAACACTAAAGAGGACTTAAACTACAGCTAGAGCTCTCTGTTTGGCAGAAAGTGTTAAACACAAATGGGAAAAGTGAGTTTCTATGAAGCCCTGAAAAGGAAAACCTAGGATATGTAAGTCCATTTGTATCAAAGTAACCTTCTATGAAAAATAAATGCAAATGGACCTGATGCTCCCTGAGATCCCCACACACTGCCCAGAAAGCAGAAAGCAGTTTTTGTAAAACGCCACCAGGATTCACACACATTCACAAGCTCACTGGCACCTCAGCCCTCTGCTAACAGAGTAGAATAGCAGAAGCACAGCCCGCCAGGTAAAGGCATGCACATGGACAGGATGGAACACAGCACTTCCAACACTTTGATTGAATTTGCTGAAGAAACTTTTACATGGTAAAGATTTGTGGATCTCTTCAGGCTTTCTGTGGTCAAAGGCATGCCAATTCCTAGGAGCAGAATCTCCCAATGCTATCAACAACCCCAAAAAAGGTTGTTTTTTTAAATTCTCTTCATTTCACATGACCAGTCAAGACTACTCCATCTGACTTACCTCCTTACAACCAAAATTTCTTGTCAGCTGTTGGTCAAGTGCTCCACAACTTTCCAAACACCATATACCCTTCACCTCATGCCTCTGCTACATGCATCCTCACCGCAAAGCAGTGACTCAGTCTGCCCATATAGCTCATGGCCTAGACAGCTGCTGATCAGGATGCGGAGGTATCAACCACATCCTGAAAATGGAAGGGGCCACAAGGTAGGACAGACAGGATGGCACTGACAGACCTGTGAGTCAGAACACAAGGGAAAAATGAAAGATGTTGTCAACAGCATGAGGAGCCTGGAGGTAATAAGGAGCCTAATTGCTAGACACATACAGAACGGTGAATCAAGGTAAAACCCCTCCATAGTGTATGCCGTAAGATTCTCCCAGCACACATTCCTAAGCACAGAGTCTCACTGGTGTATTTGTACCACTGTCAGGACCAGCATGAACAGCTTTTTAAGGCTGCCATTCAGGAAGAAGGTTTCAGGGAGTCTTTTGCGATTACTAGTTATGTTAGAACAGACTGGACTTTTGTCTCTGTTAACTTTTTGAGTCAACTCCATGGGTCACCAGCCAGAAAACCCAACATGAAATGCAGTCTGGTGTTTTGTTAATAATATACTCTGTGTTTGTTCATGCTCTTTAATGACATGGGGTTTTGCTCTGTGGAACATCCTGTCTCTCTGGCCTAAACTAGGTTGGAGGTAAAGATGCTTTGGACTGAATCCAGACTACACACGTGTATTTTTGTCTTGCTCTGGAAACCCTACATCAATTTAAAACCAATCTGTGGAGTTTGTATTGCTGTATTTTCCTGAAGAATAAAAGGAACCTGCTTATAAGATGTACAAACAGGTGGCCCTGTGCCCCCCTCCAAAAGGAAAACCTTCACCTCTCCAAAGACAAGAAAAAAACGAAGGAGAAAGTCTTAACAAATTTATTGGTGTGCTAGCCTAACTGCTCTTAAGCTATTCATCTATTGCTACTGCTATGTTTCTTATACATCAGCAAATGTGGTAAATTTATTTTTCTGTATTTTCATGCTAAGCTCATAGCATTAATGTTTCATACGTTTTTTCTGGTTTTGTGCAGAAGGCTTTGGTTTTTGGGGCATGTTATACTGATCTCAAAAATTCCAAGAATTAGGAAACCACCAAATAAGGCTCCCAATCACTGACAGTGTTATGAGCAGAACTCATTGTAAGTAAACTTACCACTAAACTGCTAACACCACAGATTCATGGATAACTTTCACAAAAATTCTGGGTGCTACTACTGCTGCCTTCTGAACCATGCATAACCTGGAGAGTATGCACGATGACCACTGGAGAAGGATATATTTAAAACAGCAGCAAATCCTCTTTCAAGCCCCATCTAGATGATTCATGCTTTCACAAGTTGGATAACAGGTTTTTATTCAGTTACTTTGATTGCTACCATGTCACTCAAAGTTTACAGAACGCCTCAATGCTTCTCACTGCCCCATTTGTGTAATACCCAACGGATAAATTACTGAAACTGTGTCAGCATACTCAGGAGAGAAAAAAAAAAAAAACACAAACAAACAACAACACAAAACCCACAACAGCACAACAAAACCCCCAAGATTTCTCAATCCCAAAAATAAGAATAAACTGTGTAATTCAAAAGCAATTCTACTGTGGAGTTACATTTTATAATAAAAGCCAGTAAATAAACATATTGGGCAAATACCATTTTAAGCCAAATGCACGTATTATTTGTAACAAACAAATACTGTAAAGGAGCCAGGACTGACCATCAGTAATTTACAGTTAAATATTTTACAGAGACATTTTAATAAGTCTGAAGAGACCTATTCTGAAACTAAGCAGATAACTTAATAATTAGCAAAATTACTGCAAAATTATTTATCTGTTCCAAGACTAAGTGCTGTCGTTTGGAATGTTGAACCATGTTTCCTCACATATAAGCAAGCATTTGATTCCTGTCTTATGGGAAATACTCAAGTTAGTTTTCACTGTGGAACACATACAAAAGTGTCCTTACTATTAACTCTCACATTGAACTCTCACATTGCTGAAGGTCCACTATTAAACAGGATTTGTGTTTTTAATCTTTCATCATAAAATAGGTTAAATCTGTACCTTTGTAGAAGCACAAGCCCATAATCCTAATAAGAGACTATTTACCCTACACAAATATAATTAAATGTTTGATTACTGATTTTCTGAGCAACAAATTCTGTTTTTCTGGTCAGGGATGCTATTTCTTATACATATTTTAAAAAGCTAATGCTAATTAACACACACAGTATATCCAGTAAGAATGCTGGTGCTGAAACACTGGGGTAATAATGAGAAGGTATCTCCTGACTGCAGTGCAACGCTCCTAAGGACATCTGTGTCAGTTAACATGGAAATAACATGGGTATTTTATATATCCCAAAATTTTGCATTTAGGATGAATATGAATGAAACGGTACTGTTTGGAACCATTGGGATCACTGTGACACGTCTAATTGACACGACCGGGTGTGACTCTGAGACAAACTCGTTAGCTCCGTGCGTGTGCATCTGCAGACTGAGCTCCTGAAGCACATAACTACAAGGCATTTCTAACACACACAGTTTGCTGCAGAGGCATGTGCTAGAACCAGCTGTTAAGACTGGGCATCCCTCTGATGCTGCACTTGCGTCAGTTCGATTTCTACCTGGCCTGCCCATGCGGGAACACAGTGCTCTTTTGACCAGTGAGGAAACATCAGTTACGTACTGTGCATATGATGCCATTTTAGCAGAAAACAGTTTACTGACCTATGAAAGAAAGCATCTTTGTGAACAGCAGAAGTAATGAAACAGGTTTAAGTGGATTTTGCAGCTCCTGCCTGATTTACAGTTCTCTGCTGTCCTCAACTCATGCCAGTAAAATTCTCTTCTGATTCCTGCCACAGGGGACTCCTGTGAAATAACACACTGGCTGCCACACTTGCTCAGAGAAACCAACTGACAAAAAGCATGGAGAGACAAACTTGACAAGGTTTGACTCAGAGCATTCTGAGCTCCCTATTTTCCAAAACTAATATGAAAATAATGATATCTAAGACTACATGTCTTCTCAATTTGCTAGAAATTGTCATGGATGGGATTGTACTCATCCTCACCAAATGCTCAAAACCCATCTAAAAAGCAATTTTGAGGCACAAGACACAGAATTCTGACATTCAAAATCTCTTCCTATTTCCCAAGTAACGCTCATAACATAGAAATTAAATAGAACTAATTAATACACCTTAATTGCTAATATTTCAATTCATTTGAAGATAAATATGAGGACATATTAAAATATTAAATAGGTGGTCTGAGAAGTCAGGACTTTTTATTCAGAGGAAAACTACTGAGAAAAAAAATTTACCTCACACAACCTGAGTTCTCATTTGTAGTAAAAATCTTCTCCCTGTTAACAAGAGAATCATCCCCCACTCCCCCCTGTAGTATCCTATAATTTAATTTAAATAAAATTCAGGTAGCATTAACATTTCTGGACATCTTTGGAGGGTAAAAGAATAGTATAAAAGTCCACTCCCAAACACTCAGTGTTTCCCTTAAAGCCTAAGTCAGTTACAGATCTGGCACTCTGTGTCTCAATTTTAAGTCTTCTAGATAGATACCATCCATCCTAAGCCTATATGCCTGCAGCTGCTGTGAACATTTTTTGAAGAAATAACAGTGCAATACTCTTGTCCATAAGGCATATTTTAGGCTTGCATAAAACCTCCTGTAGCATGTTTAAATTGCTACTCTTTTTTAGAACTGCAGGATACAGAACAAGGAAATGGCTTTGTTAACACTTCCACAGAGCAAAGTAGAGATCCTTGGGGCAGCACAGAGCAGCTGTTACTGGTGAGAAGCAAAATATACACATAGATGACTGAATTGCTGAAGACTAGGGAAGAAGCAGCAGTAAAAATAAACATTAAATTTCACAGGCTGAAAAACGCCTAGGCTCATACATACCTTCTCTCCTCTCCAGGAGAAGAGGTGCAGGAGAGGCCAGTCCCTGTCTTTCATTTCCTCCCCTCCTCTCCACAGTTCGGCCATCCAAACCCCCTTCCCCAGTCCCAATATCTGCCCTTTCCCTCCAGCAACTCTGTACTTCTGCAAAATTATTGTGCAGAACAAGACCTTTGTCTGTCTCTTTGTCCTGAGTTAATGTTTTTAGATTCCAAAAGGTTTCTGCAACTTCACTCTAAAAGCAACACACACTTCATTCTTCTACAGAGCTAACTTCTGTAAGTAAAAAAACTTGTCTGACAGGTGGCTCTTGAAAAAGAAAATTGTAAGAATTTAAATCTGAAGAAAACCAATATGATATTCTGCTGTGATCTGACACCAGAGACACCTAAAGTTTTACACGGTCATTTCTGAAGGCAAAGAGTGAGTGTGAGCTGGATAAAATCCTCAGGAAAAAGCCCAGACAGTGTTTACAAATTTCAAATGACAGAATAATCACCTTATAGTAAGAAGCACTGGTGACAAATCATCTTCATTTTTCAAAAACTGTGCCTTTTAGAACTAGAGAATTAAATACTTTTCTTCTAGGAAAGGCTTATGGGGTTTTTTGGTTGGTTGTTTTTTGTTTATATATAAATTTTATGTATATATATTATATATATTTTTTATATATTTTATAGATATATTATATATAAAAAATATATATATATACACACACACACACACACACACACACACACACACACAAAAAACCATGTATTTTCAACTTTTGATCCTGACAGTTTACATGTAGTTTTCCTGGAAAAGCTGGAGACAACACAAAAGTTCAGCAGTAATGTTATGGTGTATCAAAAAAATACCTGGAGTCAGTCCTACAAAGCTCTTTATTTAGATAAGCAGAAAATATTTTTTAAATACCAGCTTTAAAACTCTCCTACTTGAGATAGGTCTAAACAAACCAATGCCAGTGTTTAGTTTCAAGTCTGAAAAGCTAGGGTTGGATGAACTCCAGAAGCACTAAGTGAATTTAAACAGACAGGAAGAATCATAAATTTTGCTTCTGGAAATAAAAGAAGTGTTTTTTCTTGCCAACAGGACACCGATAAACCCTCCCAAGAGGAAAGCAGCCAAACAACAGTTTTTAAGTCATCCATCTGCACAGACTTCCATTAAATTTTAAGAAGTTAAAAATAATCTTTTGAAGATGAAAGTCTAAAGCAGAGAGAGTATCTCTCTGGAACAAGTAAGGAAAGAACATGTGAGCAAAACCACTGAAGGTGACTTGTAGTACTGCACACACACAGAAGGGCAATCCCACACAGCATTCAGGTAACACCAAGCCCGAGCAGCAAAAGGCCTACTTCCCCAAAAGCACAAAACTTTTTTAGTATCTCCATGTGAGATGACTCCTCTCTTACATTCCAGCCCCTAAAGTCATTTCACTCTTCTTTTTTTCTTTTTTTTCTAACTTTGGAAAACATTTTCTGTTTAGAAATAGTTACCCAAAACCAGATCAATACAGGCAGTATTAGGAGCAAGGTAAGGTAAGTGCAGCATTAGGAGCAAGACTTGGAAAGCTCTGGGAAAAAAAAAAAAAAAATTAAACAGTGCAACTACAGTGACAAAATAAAACAGAGGCAGGAAGTGAGACAAATACAATTAAAATTGTTGCATGGCAATACATAAAAGAGCAAGATACTGTTCAGTCTGGTTTCATTGCTTCTGCTAGACGGCTTCTCCTATATTTCAAGTGTGGTAAAAAGAGGGCACAGCAGCTCATTTGCACAAACTTTAAAAAGTTTTAAGTGACTAGAACAGAAGCATCAATCAGCATAGGGCATTCACTGGCAATACAACTCCCCCATAATCCTTCATCCACACAAGGAAAGGCAAGATAAGATTTCCATGCCCAGCCCTGATCAAAATTCTACTTCAGGAATTAATCAGCTTGCTACAAAGAAGAAAAACATGCAGGAGTGGTTTTGTCCTGTGTGTGCTTCCAGCAAAGCCAGCCTTAGGCTGTAACATCCACTGCTAAGAGTCGGACAGCTCACACACAGTTCAGCTGTTCAGACTCCTTCCCTCTTTAAACAACATAGTGGTCCTTTTCAAGCCACAGAGCAGATGTAATAGGTATTATGATTTGTGTACATTGTAATATTTTTGCACAGTCCACTTTTAACATACCTATCAAAAAAACTACCGAGTTACAATCCAACAAGTCCATCTAGAAGATTCACCAGCAGGCAGTAATAAAACATGAGGAGATCTCAGCATGGCAGTGATCATACCGGCAGGTGTGAGAAAGCAACAAACCTTGAAGAAAATTAATTTCAATAAGAGCTTAGTAATTTAAGACTGCTGTCTGAACTATGGCTCTTGAAGTTCATCCTCATTCAAATAGGGCCTCAAAACAGAAGACATAAAACTTTGGCAGGTCTAAGTTACAAGAATTTGAAGAGATCTGCAAGACATCTCCTAGGCTGCTTACAGGTGCCCATCTGTCATAGAACTGATGTACAATGATGCTATGACACAAAGGCACAACAATTTAATGAACACCGTACTGAGAATCTGCATACTGAGTTATAAAAAAAATTATTCTGTGACTAACGGGAACTCATTTACATTGGGTGGTGCTGGAATAATAAAAAGCGAAGCAATATGTTTGAAAAACTGGGGAAGTGTCAGTTTTAAAGCCCTTAATTTTTCTCACAGAGAAGCTGCAATCTTGCCTTGCCAGGCTAGGGACTTGGTAGATCAAAGTACCTGACATTTAAAAGTCCCCCTAGAAAACAGCTTGGTAAATACATGCTTGTGAAAACCATTTAGCACACAGTCTCAGAGAAAAATAAAGTGGATCTAGGAAGGGAGTCCAACACAACTACAACTTTCCCATTCACAAAATGGCAGAGCTCAGTGGTCAGCTGAGTATATAACCACCCATTTTGTTGATTTTTTTTCTACATTTTCCCTGAAATATACTAATTCTACATACATGACCGAAGTAATGAATTTCAAGGATTGCCCAAAGCAAGGGCTACAGTAGCTACAGTTCAATGGGAGAGATGGCACGATATGCAGACATTTTTGGTCTCTAACTCCCTTAAATTTTTAAGATAAGGATTGTCTGTACATACCTGTTTCCATAAGAAATGTTATTGCAAAGATACACTGGCAGAAACATCTGCAGAGAGACTACCAGTATGCTAATTAAATGTGCACAAAATGAATAGAAAACTAAAGCAGATAACCTGGAGATAATACTTAAGTGCCCCTCACCTACATGAGCACCATTTCAAAGATCTTTTTTCCACTTGATATGAAAACAATAACAAAAGCAAACTAAAATACTTCATAAGGCAACTCTCTGTCTGAATAGACTGAGCATACACAGGTGCTGTAGATAGGAAAAGGCTCTCTGGGGACTGAGGGATAGACACAAGGCAGATCTTCATGCAGCTGATACATTGCTTTTTTGCATAACACTTTTTTTTTCTTGGAAAACAACAGTATTCCAAATGCAGATTTGATTCAGTCTGACTGTCAAATTATTACAGGAAGTCAGAAGAGACTGGCATCTGCATTCTAGCATAGTTGAGATGAGAAAGTAAAACTCCTTATAAATGTAGGTGCATTAAATGTCCATTAAACATGTACCATCCTTACTGATATGTAATCTGTTTACAAGCAGTTTACTCATCAATCTGATCTAAAATAAAATAGTCCACAATAAATAAAGTAGGTCAGCAGTTTTATCAGATGTGCAGAACGACCATTAAAATGAATCTATGTTCAGACTGTCTCTTTCTAGTTGCAATGTTTACTGACATGTACGGTAGACAGTATTCTAAAGGCAGGACAAAACTTTCTCATGGACTATAACTGGAAATGCACGAGGTCAGCATTAGCCAGTTCTTCAGCAGGAGGTTATGCAGGCCCCAACATTATGATAGATCATCACAAAGCACTGTTGAAGGCTAGTATGAACTGGTGAGCCTGGAACAAGGAATAGACTACTTACATCTGAACAACAAGTTCAGGTAAATTTATAGCATTTTAAAACTTACTCTCATGCTGAGAAGCCTACCTCAACTAGGAATGTGGTCATGGTAGTGCTATGAGATCAAGGAAATTGAGTTTGAAGAATGGCTCCTTTTTGTACAAGGAACACATCTCAGCAATTCCACTCTGGAATGGTTATATCAGTAAAAAAAATTATGCCATATCCAACCACTCCCACCAACCCCAATGGCAGAGCTTTGAAGACTTCGGTATTGCGAATCAATTTCCTACACTACAAAAACACTCTTGAAAGGGTTCTGACCATGGGCAATCCTCAGCAGCCCTGCTGCACCCAGGACACTTCCAGGGATGAAACCACACACTACTTGTATTTCTGCTTAAACTTCGGTCTTGCCCAATGAAAGACCTGGCTTTCTTCCACTGCAGCTCTATTAGCATTGCCAGGGAAGAGAATTTATGCAGAGAGAAGGGACAGGCTTCCTTCTACAATAGGGCCAATTGTCTCAGGCTGCCACATTCAGTTAAATGTTTACTTTGTTGTTTCACAACTCAATAGGAAGCGAAAGGTCAGAGAGGCCCCACTGCAGAACAGAGATGTTGTCATTCATCTATTCACCTCAAGCCAAGATTCCAGTGGGAGACTACTGCTTTCCAGTTTTTTCCCCTCTTCCTCCAGAAGACAGACACCAGGTAGTAAATTAACACTCTAGCAATTCTTCAAGTCTGGTTTCCTATCCTAGAAGAAACATTAGAAGTCTGAAAGTATTTTATCAAGATCCTCAAAGAGGATCCTTGCCAGGATTTGTTTGCCAAGACTGGTTAATGGAGAAAGAGTAATCTCTTGAGACTATCCTTGAGGACCAGCCTTTTTGGCACACTTGAAGATTAGAGTGATAGCAATGATAGAGCCATAAGCCTGCAAAATTTCCTGCAATGCAAAACTTTTCTCCACTTAAAATGGTGAAGACCCTACTCAAATTCAGAGTCCTTCAGAAGTTGCATTTGCCAGCACAAAGGTAAAATAAGAGCAACTGTTTAATAGGAGTGAGACTGCTACTCTTGGCTTGTTATGAATGGACAACCTGCAGTTTTGCTCTCAGTGGATGAAGTATGAATTCACTTGGAGAGCCACTTGACCACCTAATCTGTTAAAAATATCTAAAAACTTTCTTAACCTGTATTTTCCTCCTCTGTTCAATTAACACAAGGAAAAAACCACACAGAGTTTAGCCAATGAAAACCTATCACAACAGTAATCAAGCTATTATTTTCAAAAGGAATATGCATGGGTCAAATAAACATAATGTAATTTTCAGCTAATTACAGACATGCTCTGAGCTCAAGAAGAAAACGTGGAGTATTTAGTCCTGGCATGAATGAGTCCTGCTCTGATGAAACTTTGACCACACTGTTTCTGACGATCTGAGCAGTCACAGTTACTGGGATGCAGCCTTGGATGGGATGAGTCATAGCCTGGCTTCTGTCCACTGAGTACTGAGGAAAGAGAGACAACCAACTCCAAAGCAGAAGGCAAATCCTTCCTGCTCCATCTCTTCCTGAGCACAACATGCAGTTCACAGATAAATCAACTATAGGACTTAAGAGACTGGTGTACCTGCAGAGTCTGGGAAATTTCATCTTCCTCAAAGACCATCACCTCGAAAACACAAAGCGAGACCTTTTCTGGCATACTCAAGGGAATCCCAAATCTGAAGGGGGAAAAAACAGGAAAAAAAAAAAAAATATTACCACAGCCAACTGAGCAGATGCCTATTAACCAAATCTTCCACCTTCTCAGCTGCTTACATATAAAGTAAGCATAGCTGGTTAAAAGTATGGAAGCCCCATTCGATCTGGAGAGCAATCGGTGCATCCTTCTGAGATGGCAAGCACGTATCCACCTCCCAGGCTGAAAAATCTGCCATTAATTTAAGGCAGCAGCAGGATTATGTATCTGCCTGGAAAAGCACAGATTTCTTAAGGACTGTCCAGTCTATAAACAGCCAGCCACATAACTCAGTGATGCACTGGAAATCCCTGGACACAACTCAAAAATCTTCCTCAAAAAGCTGACAGGAACATTTCTGGGTGAACTCTTCCGGCCACAAGTACTCTCCTCATCACTGGATACGAGCTTTTTCATTCACAGCAACTTATGCCAGTAGACTCCTGACTCCTCTAGGTTATGAGGCAAAGCTCAGGTTTTTACAGATCAGAACTGTCTCTTCACTTCAAAATGGTCAAAACTCTTCAAATAATCTTCAAGTTCCCATATGACTGTGGGTATATTTTGACAAATCAGCAGGATTTTCATTCCCAAATCAATATTATTACATAACCAAAGCAAATATTTTCCTATACAGACTATGTTATAACCTATACTATCCTATTCAAACAACATTTTAAGCTATATTTGGAGACTGAAACACCACCACTGATAACTCACAAATGGGTAATACAATACTGAGTGCTTTAACAATATTACTGTATTCCATTTTAAGTGTGCAAAAGAAAGAGCCTCAGTGACAGAAATGAGCTGCATTCCATTAGGACATTGCTCTTCATCTTTTGAGCCTTCTCAGAGGGGAAATTTGCAAGCATGCAGCAGCAGCACAGAACAAACACCAAATATATTTTGTGAAAATCCTGAAGAAACCCCACCTCTGTAGAACACAGAGATCTTGTGCTCATCTCATGATGGAGGCCACATTAAAACAAAGTATATGGTGGGGACGTTTCTTCTAGCCCTCTGTAACATTCAGCATAACATTTCAGGCTGCAATCCAAAGGGTAATTTAATACAGCATAGGCGTGCAATCTCAGCTCTGTTGTGCTGAGAAGACTGCTGTTAAGGCGTGAGAAAGTGTACAAGCTTAAAGCTATGCAAGATAAGAAAAATATCATGGACAGAAGTGCAGTCATCAAGACATGAATAACAGACCAATGATTCAAGGAAAGAAATAGTGACATGAAAAGGTAACACAAAGACAAAAAATTCTAACAAGAAAAAAGAAAGCAAAGATTCCACATTTTGTGCCACTTCTACTCTGGGAGGTCCCAGTGCTCCTGCAGATGTTTTGTGCAAGTGCTCTTCTCCCTTGATCACGATTCACTAATAACCTATCATAGTCAAGGTGTTGGCACAAAAACGAGTGCCACACATCTTCCTTTACAGCCCTCCAGATGATTCATAGACAATTATTTAGATGTCATAAAATTGTTCATCTATGGGGGCAACTCAGAGAACTAGGAAGTGACTCATATTCCAGATCATCTATGTAGACCTTACAGTCTTTCGGCAAGATTCCTACAAGACCAAAACTATTTCTAAGACTGATGGCTTTGTGACATAAGCTCTGTCGTCAGCTGATTAAAGAGACACTGTAAGAGGAGAGAGGTGAGGGTCAGGATACTGAGGACAAATACATGCACTGTTTCAATGGCCATAGTTCCTTTTACACATACATTATGAACATACTTCCAACAGCCTATTAGCAACAACTGAATGCAAATAACAGTTTGCTGATGTTATGACCATAAATAAAAACCCCACACCGTTATGTTTATAACCATAAACACTCAAAATTATGACTGCAAAGATAAATATTATCTACAATCTGATAACACCTAGGAATGAATATGGCTTTTTTTTTTTTTTTTTTAAAACTACCTATATCTGTAAAGATCTTCTAGGCACCTTATCAGCTTGGTTTTGGTTTTCTTTTTTTTTTTTTTTTCCTCCCTTCAGGAACTTAGGTGAGTACTAATAAAGGCATACTGGTGTTAAACTTCTTTCTGGATGCTAAGTACTGTTATAGACTGAACATTATCCAAATGGTATACAATCCATAGACGTACGCTACAGTCATATTCTGCAATGCACATTCTAAACAAGATAAAAGTAAACTTCATCTTTCTCGAGCTTTACTCCTGTTCAGTCTTAATGCCCGTTCTTTATAGTAATTCATGACAATATGTAGGTGGAATCTGAAAACGAAAGACTGTTCCTTGGTCATGGCTATGCTGTGTGCTGAAAAGTTCATTACATGATTCATGCATTCCCAGAAAAGGCCAGTTGGATGTGGGCATGACTATAACACAGACTCTCCAGTAGTTTTCATATGGGGATTATTTCTTATCAGCAAGAAGAGGAAGCTTTATCCATCTGTCAGAAACCATCAAGGGGCCGTTGGCCCCTGTTACGGTGAAATCAGAGTAAAACTACTCATGAATTAATTTTTCAGATTATAAAACGATAGTTAGGAACCACAGAGAAAGAATGTAGTGCTCAAAATTCTGATGTTTGTGGGATCTAAGTTCATATTACAACACTAATACACACATAGCACGCTTTGACTCATCTTTAGTAACCACAGTGTGATAGCAGTAAACTGTAAAGCTCTTGACAAAACTCTGGCGTTTGTCAGTTAGCCAAGCCTGGTTACACTTTTTTGGCTTGAATCAGAGAATGCCTGTTTTAAAAAGCAGCTGCTACATTTACCGCTATATATGAGAGGTTAGCAATGCCTTTGATATGTACCTTCATACCCTCATAGGCCTGCTTGCAACTGAAGACAAACTGAACAGAAAACAAGCAATGTGAGTTGAAGTAAAAATTGTGACATAGAAAATATCAGTCATCCTGTCAATCAGCTCTTCAGACACAAACCAGATTCTAGAAAAGCTGTCTCTCAGCATCTGTGGTTTGCAGCAACCAACAGCCCAAAGCATTAGGCTCACAATGAATGTGCAGGAAAGAGAGCACATGGGTAGCTCTGACACTCTAAATCCTGCACACCACTGTGTGGTGCTAGAGACCAAGCCTGGCTTGGCCTTCACTCTCAGATGACTGCAGTCAGGACTAGAACAGAGCCTGTTCACCCACGGTGCCCACACCTTTACCTGAGGAATGCATACGATCCTTCACTCTCGCTGCCCATCACGCGAAGTCTGCACCCATACAATAAAAAGCCTCAGACCATCTGCAGAAATTCAAAGGCAAGAACTGCAAGGATATACAACTGGTACACAATTCTGCTGTATCACTACTTTTCTTCCATGGGCACAGGTCCAACAGCTCAGCCAGCTCTCCAAGCCACCAGTTCACAACTACGCCACACTAACTCTGGCATGACATTGGCAGAAGGGATGTGGGACACTGCTTGTTTAATCTAGTTTACAGAGTACAGCTCCTGCATATCTAATTAAAGCCTTAGATTAAGATTTTTAGGCTCTGCCCATTAATAATGCTGATCAGTTCACTCTTTACAACGGAATCCGTGGTTCCCAAAGAGAAGCCAGGAGTTTCACTGAGGCAGCAGTAACGTGGAAATGTAGAGGCTGATTCTCAACTACTTATGTAAAGTTCTAAGTAATCTCTTGCTAACCTTACCTCTTTAAAAACTTTCTAAACATCATTTACCACTGTACCTTAAATTGACCACAGGAAGTGCAAATGGGAAAGCCCAAGAGAAGCCTTGTTTAACCTCAGGCTCTTCCTGCACTAGTGACAAAAGAATAATGCAAACTTGCTAAGAAAATGCTTCTTGTTTATGTTATGTTTTTCTTCCTTTTAAGCAAAAAATATTTGTTCATCTAAAATAGCAGTCTGGAAGCAACAATGCCCACCTCTGCATCACTGTGTCTGGCTGGACTCAGAGCTGCTGGGAGCATGCCTCCAGTAAATCAAGTTTGGGAGTAAATTCAGAGAATAAACCAAACCAAAATCAAGCTCTTATTTTTTCCTCCCACTCTTCAAGCAGAGTGGGTGCTTAATAGTCACTTGATCTACCAGACCACCCTTTGCTGAAAGGAAAATTACCTGTACTCCTCTCCACTAGCCTTGTAATCACTTGGCTGAAAAAGCTCAATGGTCCCTTTTAAGGAGAAAGATGATGATTCAAGCATTCCCATGTTAAAAACAGATGCTACAAACAATTGAAAAGGCCACAGATTGTTCCCCAATTGTCACAGCTGTGCAAATGCCCAATCATAATGACAGTTACCAGTGAATTCTCTCTGCTCAGACATCTAGGCAAAAAAAGTAAGAATAGATCCAAAAGACAAAACATTCACAAAAACTTTTTCACAAATATTGATCTCTTTTTTTCCTTCCCGTGCTGTCTACAAGGTAACCTAAAGGGCCTCACTTTAAACTCAAGGAGCAAAATCGGTAACAAGCTAAATCTCAATGCGTGTTTGCTCCAGCCACAATTTGACTCTACACTGAAGTAACAGTTGGGCATGTGCTAGCAATTAATTTTCCATCCCTGCTTCATTTCCGCAGACAGAAAGGGAATATGTGCACCAGCAGGTAGACAGATCACACTCTATTTTAGGTACCTGACCTGGATAAGCAGGATCTTGAAGTGTCTGCTTCTTAATCTGGAGACATCTGTTCTCTGCTGGGCATCAAACAGGGATACTTCTCTGCAAAGTTCCCTTCTCGTGGTGATTTGTGCTTGCCTACTCACACCGAAATCTCTACATCCTAAGTAACCAGCACACTTCCTCTACTGTTCCACACAGTTCCTGACAATCTTGAAAAAGAGAAAACAAGAGAGCAAAGATCTAGTGTTCTTAACCATAAAGGCTGTGCTGGGTTTGTGTGTGTGGTGGGGGTTTTGGTAGTGGGGGTGGGGGCTACAGCAGTGGACCCCCATGAAAAGCTTCTTGAAAGCTCCCCTGGCTCACTGGTGATGGTGGCTGCACCTCTGCTAGAACATATTTAAGAAGGGAAACCAGAGAGGGGGTTGGAGACTTGTGAGGATGAGTTACAAGGAGGGCACCTCTGAACACTGAGGTCAGTGGAAGGAAGGAGGAGGAAGGGGGGAGGTGTGCCAGAGTAGAGTCCCCTGTATCCCATGGGGAGAGGGCAGGGCTGCCCCCCTGATGCCTGTGGAGGTCACCTGAGGAGCAGATCGATACTGACTGTTGGCCTGTGGAGCACCCCACGTCAGAGCGGGCAGCTGCCTCTGAAGAAGGCCGGGACTCAGAGAAGAAGCCCCCGCTCTCACAGTTCAGTGCTGGGAGGACTGCAACACGTGGGAGCGACCCACGCCGGATCAGCTTGGGGAGAGCCTGTGGGAAGGACTCACATTGGAGAAAGTTCATGGAGCACTCTCTCTGGTGAGAGGGGAAGCACACAAAGCAGGGAAAGAATGCAAGGAGTTTCGCCCTCCCCAGGAGAAAGAAGCAGCAAGATTGGCTGCACCTCCCATTCCCTTCCCCTTCCTGTAGGGGAAGGAGGTAGAGAAATCTGGAGCAAAGCTGATCTGGGGAAGAAGGGGGGGGG
>NW_020799127.1:9073419-9088802 GCF_003259725.1 Athene cunicularia | reverse complement strand
GAGGGTGTTTGTAAGATGTGGCAATGCTTCTCACTGTCCTACTGTCTGTTAAGTGGTGGTGCTGTTCGTGTCTGAATTAAATTCATGATCTTTTTTCTTCCCCTAAGGAGTATGTCTTTTGCCCATGACTGTAATGGGTGAGTCATCTCTCCTAATCTTTATCTTGATTCATCAGCCTTTTGCTTTATTTTCTTCTTCCCAGAGCTAGGGGGAAGGGGGGAGTGAGCAGCTGCGTGGTGTTCAGTTGCCCTCTGAGCTCAAACCTTGACTAGGTATTGCATGTGTATTCACACAACTCACAGAGGAAGAGGTAAGGGGAAAAAAAACCAACAAAACCCCACACACTGGACTCAGAGAAAACTTCCATTCGTTTGGGAGACTGATACAGAGAAATTATTACTTGTTTTGAGATTTCTATAAGTAAATAAAACTGCTTAGCAACTTATTGACTTACTTATGGCAAGTTATAGTATTACTTATAGTATTTTTTTAATATTGCTAAAGAATCCTGCTTTCCCAGACTGTTCTGTGGAATTTTACCAAGGACTACTGTGTTCACCAAAACAAAGCAGTTCACTGTGAAAGTCTACCAAGGACTACAATGTTCAGCAAAGTATTATGCTTTTTTCCTTGAGGAACAGGTGGCTCTAACTAGTCGGAATTTTGCTAATGAGTAAAGATAGCCATATACGAATCGTAGAAGTTCTATTGGTTCTCTTAGATAGGATAGAAAAAATAAACCGGCTGAAAAACACTTGTTATTCAAGAAATGGGCCAAGAGAATCTGCGCATGCTACGGGGAAAAACAGGGTGAGAAAGACTACGAGCCTTCCTCCCAAAGACCCCTGAAGACAACCACCAGGACGCAATGGGCAGGTGCAAAGAGAATATAAACTGCTGACATCATTCCTTCTAACTAATCCAGCCTCACTCATACATATGGATGTTTGTGTTATGTAACCCAATGAATATGGATATCCACACTCTAAGTTTTTGATAAAATGTGCGGTGGGTGTGCAAGCTTTGTGGAGAAATCCCCTTGCACCCCAACCGGAGTAAACATACCTGCTTTATAACTCTATTTGAGTTGTAGTCTTTTTTTCCGTGAATCAAGACGTTCTCACAGCTCACTGGAAAAACAACACACAGGTTTTCTCTTTTGGTAAACATGGAGTCTTAATAGTCTCTAATTTCATGATGGTCATTACCACACAGGTGGGATTTGTGTGCACATTTCTGCTAGCTTTCTAGTGTTCAACACTGTCCACAGAATCTTCAATATTCCTTCCTCAAAAAATGCCAGTCATTTCACCACAAGTCTTGCTACTGGGAGAGCTTTCCTGTAGTACAAGGAAACACTACCGATGTTCAAATCCTTCAGCAGTAAGCTGTCAACTCTTCTGTGTCACTGAAGAAAGCAGAAGGCAGACTTTTTTTTACAAGAGGATATTTTCTAGAAGGCCTATATACGGTGGGACAGACTGAACCAGGAGAATCTTGCTTGTGCCATGATTTCAGAAGGCAAGAGAGGGATAATGTACATGAATCAGCAGTGCCTTGGGGTCCAGTTGTAACAGCATTTCTCTCCACATCAGGAGAAAGCTCCTTGCCTGACAAGAACTAAAATCAGTCAGGGAATGTAGCTTTATAAATCACCTTCTAAACTGAGGTACTGCAAATCAAGGAGTTCAGTGAATTTGACTCCTTGGTTAATGCACAAACAACAAAAGCCATGATGGGCCCTGGGGCAAGAGAGGAGATAAGCCCTCTAAAATCCCTATGGTCTTTCAGGTCCTTAACAGCATCTTGGTAGGATCAATTGAAACCAAATCAGTTCCTCTAAACCATGCTAAAATAGTTCTCACTCCCCATTCCTTCTGAAGGAGGCTTATCTTGCCTAATTTTTCACTAGCACAGGCAACCCATAGACACAGCCCAGACTGTCAATCTTCTCTCTACCCTCTCTTCACAAAGGCCTCACTCCAGGTAATGGATCCTTAGTACTCTATTTTACTCTTAGTACTCTTTCTCTGCAAGATGCTGAGAGCATCCATAACCTCATGAAAAGAGGACACTAAAACTGACATCAGAACGTGTGTCTATAGCAGTGTATCAACAATATCTGAATTAGTGCAGTTCTGCACACCACAGTGGTTACTGTGCAAGGGCAGTGGACAGGATCATCATGAAGATGGCAGCACAGTTCTGCAGGCAAGTCTTGAACATAGATAACAGCAGAATGTCTGCCACATCTGAAAAATCATAGAGTAACTTTGGTGGGTTTTATAAACAGTGAAGCCCACCACTCCTGACTGAAAAGACCACATCAGTTAAATGTATTCCAGCTGATTAGCATAAACCCTTTCAGAGATAATATTATATTACAGTATATTCCCCCACTATGGATGGTTCCAAACTATAGTTGCTTCTCTGAAAGATGCCTTCACTGTAACCTAGAGAAACATGCAAAGTAATTTATGTAAGAATACAGTAAAAATGTCTTCCATCCGGAATATTTTTATGTGCAGAGATCAAACTCAGTTATGTCTCAGTGAAACTAAAAGTAAGGCAGTTTCTTTTTCCTTCAGAATACGGAGTATTCCTGATGATTTAACACATTATGGCACACCGAAGACATCTATCTGTCCTGAGTCTTGAACCCTTTGAGATCTGCCACCTTGCATAAGTAAAGGCAAGTGCTGGTAGTATCATTATGGGCAAGCTTTAAAATAAATAAATAAACGGAAATCCTTTTAACGAGGTTTTAACTATGTTGAGAATCTGCTGTCACCTATGTAGGGATGCGGGACAAACTCACACAGCCTGGGGCCTATATTCTACATACAGAGTTCTGCCCAAGGTAAAAAAAAGCACTCCGCATTTCCTTCACAATTTTCTGAAATCTGTAAACATTCAGTTTCATTGCACTGAAAGCTTGTATGGTAGAATACACAAGAAAGTGCATATTCTTATAAACTAAAAGATTTTGAGGGATACAATGTAGTATCATTCTCCTATTTTCTCAGGCGTGCCTTCCCATACAAGAATCCTATCTCTTAGCAAATATATATCCAAGGTAATAATTTTCGTGATGATTCGTTTCTTACTACTACAGGTAACATTCTGTTCCTGATGCTAGTGACCAACAGACTCATTAAAGACTTAAGTAGCTAAGGCAAAAAAAGACATTAGAACTGACTTTAACTTTTTGTCTTTGTTGGGTGATGTTATGCCTATTCTGCACTCAGAAAAACTGAGCTATTTAGGGACAAAAGTGCCTCAGAGTGTGTGCTACACCTAAAGACTCTTATAGGCGCTTTACCCTTCCGTGCAGCCTACAGCATGCTGCTTTACAAACAGATACTGCTTCGTGTACACAAAGCCATGTAAAATAAGATTTCAGGGAATAATGTTGGGGTTTTTTTTTTAATCCACACTCACACACACAGCCCCACCAACTGGTTTTCTGTTTAAGACTCATAGACTGCCTGCAGGTACTGCTGTGTTCTCTCTGCCTCCAGGAAAGGAGATAAATCTTATCAAGAAGTAATTAGAACACGGAGCAAACTGTACTGTCAGCTGAGCCAATGCAGGTATACTCTGTTACAGTTCCCTTGCTTACCACTGCTTACTTGCTAAATAAACTGACCCAATGAGTCAGTCATTACAACAAAATGATGTAATGCATAAAAATTCTGAACGAGTAACCTCCAATATTCTTTGAACGCTCAGGAATAACCCCTGCATTAGTCAGGGAGCAGCAAGTACAAGCTGCCACTGCCTTAGTGAGTCATGAACAAGAGACTTGGCATCTCTTACGGCTTTGTGTAACCCTCCTCCTCATGTTCTTCCACTACAAGCCAATGATTCCCAAACTGGGCACATAATATGAGCACATCTGTTATGCTGGCTACATCCCTACTACATCCCATCAATGACTCATCCAAGTGTGCCCCAATCAACTCGTGCTCCATGATCCATGCTCCTCCATGTTTACATACGTGTATCCATTAACACAGATGCATTTCTGCATTGGATCTTTATCCAGCTAATCTTCACCTGAAGACAATTTAAGTGTCTAAGCTAAGCTGTCTAGTCTTATGCTTCCTGTAGGTGTTTTGCATCAACAAAATTCTTTCCAATCACTCATTAAATCTACTGAATTATTAACAGCACTTTTCCAATTATGCAGTCTTCACTGGCTTTGTCAGTCCTTCTGTCAAAAGGCAAACTTCAAAACCTACTGTCTTGGGCGATGTTTCTGAGAGCGCCTCCTTCAAGCTGTAGGCACCGTAGAGTAACACCAGGCCTACTCAAAACATCTGGATATTTGTCAAGGCCAAACACCCACCCATCCCACCTGTCTCCTACAGGTCTTTCCCTGCAGGAATTGCCAATTGAACTTTTGGAAAGCTTCAAATTCATTTAAAAATAAGCACTAAACACAGTCTAGAGACTTCTGCCAGTGTCCAGGAAGGCAGGGCCTCTAGAAATACAGGATGTATGCTACAGTTACATAACATTAATAGTTTTTAGAAACATAAGGCAGGATCACCCCTTGTATTTAATGGCAGACTAAAATGGATTCAGTCAATGTTTCACTGAATGTATCACTGGTAAGGTCTGAAAAGGTGGGGTTAGTTTATTTTAAAAAAAAGAAAACAAAGCCCAAACCAAAGTAAGAACTGGTTCAGGAGTTGAGCACGAGAATTAACATCTCCAAAACAGACAAAGAATGCCAGATAGAATAGATGTTTACTTCCTGTCAATGCAGCACTGTTCCAAGCTGGTATTTGTCTTGGTCACTACAGATAGTAGATCTCAATGGACATGCATAAGAATTTATAGCTACTAAAATGGTAATTAATTCAATAAAACTTCCTCTCTCTACACAAAAGCCAAGGTTTACTCTACCATCCTGCCTGGTTTTCTGATCGTGTATTACTCTGCATAGATCACTAAGACAACAAAAAGACTGAAACTGCAGCAATCCCGCAACAGTCCCAGCAGGCAAGTAAGTATATGCAAGGAAACTGTGCAAGAAGCTCTTATGAAAAAAAGCAGAACAGAGAAGAACATGAAGTGTATCATCAAGGCAAGCAGAATCCTTGGCTATGTGATCTGCAATTCAAACAACCGATTCTTTGCAAAATTAACTCCCTTGTTTCCTCCCAAACCCATGGTAGCTGCTGGCATTCTGTAAGAATTTCCCATTATACTTTGTGATACTGTTATCTACCTGGACACACTGCTGAGGGAATGTCCATCTCTGTGTCTAGGAGCTACAGCTGCTCTCTTGCAGCAACATACACCAACAATACTAGTGATACTTTACTTGCAACAATGGGATTCATATGCATTGCTTTGTAATAATTCACTGAAGATGCACAGAACAATGAAAGCAGAAAAGGGAAATGCATTATTCCATGCAGGAATCTAGTAAAGAACTGAAACTCCACTTCCTAAAGGATACATAGAGAACCTTTACTGTGAAAGCAGAAGCTGAAGCTGCTTCTACCATTGCTTCAAAACCAGAAATGTTAGAAGAGAACAGTTAATTCCATCCCTAGCTTCTTTCTTTCCAATTATTTTTCCCACCCAGCCCCAGCTCTAAACTGAATGCAGGAATTCAAGGTATATTGCAGAAGGCCAGTGACTTCCCCCTTGCACACTGACATGGAGAATTATCCTTTTGCTGCTCCAGGTCATGGCTAGTCTGACAAAAACAGAAAAGCCTTCTGTGGTACTCAAGAATAGCCCACTTTCCTTCTCCATATAAAACATGAAGATTTTAACTGCTTATTAATAAAAATTTAACTCAAGATTCCAAACAGCTTTGATAAAAGATGCCTGGCAGAAAACACCTTGGTATTTGCCAAATTCTAACATAAACACATATTTATTTATTTTAAGGCTAAATACTTGAAAGCTAGCAAAGCCAGGATGCAAGGCAAGCTGCGGTGCTTTACCCGTCAGCTTCAGTAAGCCCAGAGAGCTAGCTTCTCAGAAACACAGGCTCAGATCTCATAAATCTGAAGTGGAAAGAAAATAGTATGTTCAATCAAGAAAAAGAATCTGCTGTTATCTACGCAGCTGGGAATTTGTGTGCATATTTGGTCTGCAGAACTGGGTTAATGCTTCTCTACCCTCTACAGTTCATACAGTTAATTCGGAGTGGTAAATAAGCATAACTGAAAAGAGGACAAACATTAACAGGTTAATTAATCTTGGACCCCCAGCAAGCAGATTCTTACACTGCTGAACAAAGTACCCTCACTAATCGCATGTGCTCTTTGCAGACAGGCAGTGACATCTGACATAAGTGGATGAACCACATAAGTATGAACCACATAAGTGGTTCCCAATATCCTCTGAGCGATATGAGTGAAGCTGCAGCTTCTGCACAGCCCTGATATTCAGTGTTTGCAAGAAGGCTATGGAAGCAGACTAACAAGGGAGAATTGTCAAACAGCTGAGCAATGAGCTCCCCGCTGATCGGTACACACTGAGCTATATGCACCACCCCCCACCTTAGACAGGGACAGGAGTGTCTGAGAACTCTAGGCTCTCCATCACTGGAAACTGATCATCTCCAATTTTTGCTTTGTATTCATGTAAATCAATTTCTCTTCCTCACCAGCAGCTTTGTGGAGTTCCATTTTCTTATCCTTAAGGATGCACACAGTTAGCCTGATAGGGTTTCAGCTTCATAAAAATCAGCTCAGCACCTTTGTGCTACTGGTCCTTGATTGGCATGAGAACATTTTAGAAAGGGTTGGAGGAGGCAGATATTAAAAGTATACCTTGCCAGCTTTCAACAAAACAGGTGACACATTAACCTCACACTGACTATACCTTACAGAACTTCTCCATTCCCTTAGTCTCTTTGGTCAGTAAGAAGCAGAAATGGTTTGTCCCCAGAACCACTGGTGACTCAGTAAGCATTCCAGCTTTCCCTCTCAGCATTCCAAGCAGAGGAATCAGCCACAAAGGGTTTTTTCCTTTTCCTCTAAATAACACACACATAAATTTACACATGGCAAGCACTGCACATGTTTTGGTATTGCTTAAGAAACATCTGAGTTAGGCAAGCAGAGGCTGGAGCCATGGAAATTGCCTTACTGGTTCCTATGAAAGACTAACTACAAAAGAGGCCACGAGGTGAGGACAACATCTCTGAAGTTAACGCATTAGTCGCAGCAAAGGGAAGCTGCAAAGTGAACTCGAGCTGCCTGCTGTGACAGCTCCCGAGGTTGTGTGCTGAGCCCAATGCAAATAACTGTTCTAACTTCCTCAGAGCACTGCGATGAATAATGGCAGTCATTGCATAAGCACAGACAGAGGTAATCTCTCCACTGCTAGTAGCAGTAAAGGAATAGATATTCTGGACCAAAAAAAAAGGGAACCTTCTAATTCTGTGTCTTGCTTGAGAGAGTTGCCAATACCAACCTCCTGAAAGCAGGATGTAAAAAAAAAAAAAAAGCCCTACAGGTAAGAGCTTTCCTTACAGAGAAAGAGCTAACCTGGTTATCGAGTTTCCTTTGTGCAATGCCCCATCACTTCGAGCCAAAAAGGCCAACAACCCCTACTGCACTCTAAGTGATCCTCCAAGCTCCAATACCTCTCTCTGATGTGGAAAAATCATCACCAACAAACTCTTAAAGGTCCAGTTCCCACTTTCATCACCTTGGCAAATGTCCGAGCTAGTAGTTTTCTAACTGTGGAAAATTAATCCTTTGACAAGGACAATTAGCAGGTGACTACAGGAGGAGACCACTAGTGAGACAGGATCGATCATAGCTGGAAACACCAGTACTTCTGAAATTCTCCAGTGCTATCTAAAACAGCCTCTCTCAACTGCAGTTAAGATACAACCAGGGTTGCACATGCTCAGCAAGCTGCCCTCCTATCCACGAGGGTTTACCTGTTCTGAAGGGAATTTCTTTAGGAACTCTGATGACTAGTTATAATGGTGCTTTAAATGCAAAGTACTGCAAGGGCCTAGCCAAATAAAAGTAAGAATTGTTAGTCACAGGTAGTCTTCCTGGGGTGAGTCATCCTTTGAGAAGGACTGTGGGCAGACTGCTCAGCGTTGCTACCAACTCAAAGCACTTGTGAACTGTCCCCTCTGACACAACTGGCAGCTCCCAGGAGCCAGCAAGGAACTCAGAAGGCTGACAGTGCTCTGGGACCCACCTAAGCCAAGTGCAGCAGCCCTGAAGAATGCGTGTGGCATGATCTTTCTCGCTCAGTTGTACACAGATGAAGCACAACTGCATTTTCCCTGTTTCCACAGAAAAGCAGCACTGAAGATGGCACTTGGGCTCAGCTTCTCTCCCATTTTTGTTTTCCAGCCTAGTTTCTTCAGAGACAGCAGTTAGATCTAACATACTTAAGAGGGCTCGCCTCTTCTGAATCCTATCCAACCTGAAATACTGGCTTTGTTGGCCAGAGGCCCAGGTGAGGCTCTAACTGTGACACTACATGCAGTACCTTTGCTTAACCTTTTCCCTCCCACACTGCCAGAATGCATTTCAGCTATTTTGACATCTTAGCAACACAGATGATTTAATATACAGCTTTTTATTTCTCTTTCCAGTTGAGCATGCCTAATGCACTGCTCGGCAGCAACTGCAACCAGTACCGCCCCTGCCAAACTCTGAGTCAG
Organism: Athene cunicularia; assembly: GCF_003259725.1. Lineage (NCBI taxonomy): Eukaryota > Metazoa > Chordata > Aves > Strigiformes > Strigidae > Athene > Athene cunicularia. The sequence continues at coordinate 9,080,134 of NW_020799127.1, read as the reverse complement.
ATGCTAGGCTGTGTCTTGACAGCGTTCAGTCTCCCCAGTGTCCCCAGGGCCAGAGGCTGCTGCTCCAAGTGCCTCCAGCCCGTCTCGGGGAAGGGCTGAGCAGCACCCTCACCTTTGGCCAACTGCTCGCTCTGTTCCACCCCTCCTGACTCAACCTCAAGGAACAGCCAAGTGAGCAATGTCCCTTCCTCTCTTAATGTTTGGTCCAAATAAGTCTGTAGGCTTCCACACACAGAGAATCCAGATTCTTTGCACAGACTTAACTTACAGAGAGAGAATCCTGCAATTTCATGTAACTTGAGAGGTTTAAAAACATTTCTTTAGCCGTGCCACAGCTGACTAAAAAAAAAAAAAAAAAAAACATCAGCAGCCAGGTCTGGCAGTCATGAAACTCATTGTCTTTAAACACAGCAGTCATTCAGGAGTTTCTGTCCTTAGCTCCTTACTGGGGAAGATGATGTCTTCTGGAATTGTAAGAGAAGTTTACTCACCATAAAAAAAAACAAAAACAAACATTAAACTAATACATGTAATCACTCGGTCTAGCATTTTTAGAAGGGAATTTTTCAAAAGTTAATAGCTGTGTTGGTTTTAAGTATTGTGAAAGCAAACAGTGCACATATATTCTAGGTAAGGTCATCTGGAAAAATTAAATTCAAGCAAGCTGAACAAAGGTACTCCTAAAGCTTTCGGTTTTCCTGTGCTTAGTAAAAAATGGATCATATGACAGTTTAGGGTGGGAGAGACCTCAGGAGGTCTCTAGCCCAACCTCCTTCACCAGGAAGGATCATCAGTCATTAGGTCAGACCAGGTTGTGCAGGACTTGATTCAATCTGGTCTTGAAACCCTCCAGGAACAGAGACTACACAACCCTGCCAAGTAACCCATGCCAATGCTGAACTGCTTCTCTGTGAGAAAGTTCCCCCTTACACTCAGCTGTAGATGACAAAATGGTCTTTTCAACCACAGAATTTTTTTCTTCTGACAGTTTCCTTGTTTAGTTTCTTAACTTTCACAGCAGCATACTCATCTTCTCAAACCCCTGCTCTCATCTGGCTCCTACTTGCCTCCTCATTCCTTTTGCTTGCCCTTGACTTCTCACCTTCACCACACCATCCCCTATGCTTAAAACAGCTTGCTGCTTTTTGCTTAGAAACTCTCCTGGGATTTCTTGGTCTCATTCTCTCCTTGGTTTACTCCTTACATCTTCTCAGCTCCAAGGATCCCTGTAGATCTCTGCAAAGAAAGATCCCATGTCACCTTTTCCACTTGAATTCCTCGGTGCAAGATGAAGGATGCCCACGACTTTTCCACTCTGCAGGTAACTGCATCCACAAGTAGCACAAGTAGCACTTCCTCTCCTCTGCAGCATTCCTCAGGGTGTCACCAAAAAATCCCTCATAAGCAGACACCATGAAGAGCAACTACCTTATTTTCAGCTCCTGCCCCGGAGACTACAGACAAGCGGTAAAGATGAAGCCACCACTTCTACTGTGAGGCAATAGTATCACGATTCCTGTGGCATGTACTAATTTCTACAGAACTTCAGGCAAGTGAGACACGTAACCCAACTGTGCAAGCCACTCCTGAAAGAATGGCTGGTGAATTCCAGGTGAATTCATAGTAATGTATGGAAAATTCTGACAGTCTGCTTCCCCACCCCACCCAAGGGGAAAAGGATTTCAACTTTACAACAACAACAAAGAAAGATTACAGACTGGGATATCCCAGCTACCTTAAAACTGACTTCAGCAGTCAAGTCTTACTTCAGGTGACTCAGGATTACTCAACTATCAGGACAAATTATCAAGCCAACCCTTTCACTTTGACACCAAGAAATAATGACTCTCGTGACATTTCTTCCTGTTCACTTGCTTGCCAAATAACATTGTTGATATCTTCTTTACAAAATAAACACCAGCTACTAGAACCTGATGTACAAGCAAGCTGCTCCAGCTTCTCTCAAGTATGGACAGCAATGGTACAGTTTAAGCAAGTTTCCAGAAACTGTAAATTCAAGGGATTAAATACATTTAACATAACTTCTGTGGTATAGAATACTCTTAGGCATCTCCATTTTAAAAGAAGCAAAGCAGCTTCTGAAATTGCCATATAGCAAAAATACCCTGGAGAATCACAAGCATCTTGGAGCTTTGAGGCAAGATGCAAAGCCCTGCTATCTAGTCTGGCCCAGCCACCTGGCACTGAAGTGAATTACAGGCCAGCCAGCCTTACGGATACAGATGGAGACTCTGGCTATGCATGCAACCTCGAAGAGGAAAAGGGAAAGCTTAAAATAATCTGCCTTATCCAGGCTGAGTCTAATTTATCCTACTATCCATGACAATTTCAAAGCATGTATTGAAGGGCACTAGAAAGTGTGTCAGGTATCACACAGCAATTCCTCAGCAAGCAAACAGGTAGGGACAGAACAATCCTGGGGATATTTGCCAATATCCTCCTCCTCAAGCACCCTGCGGTGGAATTACCTACTCAAGAACTGTTTTATTCCCACCTGGCAATGTGTTCTAATGCTGTACTGTAAATTTTGTTTTACATCAAACATGATTTGCTTTACATAATACATAACACTTTACTCAACTCCATCCCTGCATACTGCCTCTGACAGAACCTACTAGCAAACACGGAAGTAAAACATGTTAGAAATGGGGCAGAGGAACCTTCATCTGCTGTCCATCACCCGTTAGGGATTCTGCAGTCAGCTCTAGTGACATGTCACAGATGATGGGCTGATGGCTGGCTACCTGCTCCTGACCCTCCTCCTCCTTCCTCGGACGTCGACACACAGGGCATGCTGGACCGGTCCTTCAGAGCCACCATGAGCTCACCCTGCCCTGAAGGGGCACCTTTGCTGGTGACTGTACTGGAACACAGGCTGCTTAAAGCCACCTGTTCCTTACACCGTGTGTTTGTTCAAAAATAGCCCATAGCCAACTCATGCAACAGACTGACTTAAGAACTCCAAGCCTTAAAACATAAAGCATACCCTCCAACAACTCCTGGGAAAATGCCCAGAAAGCAAACTAAAACGCCTGAAAACAGCTGCTGTGCTGACAACTGCAATCTGCTAACCCACTTAGCACTCAAGTATCAGTGGTGCCCCCAGCCCAGCAGATTCAACAGCATTCAACTACTGTACAAATTAGCTGGCTGCTCCCACTAACACAGGCATACACTTCTACTCATCAGCAATCTCTTTTAACACTGAAAATGTTTGAAGGAGAGGAATAAAAAAGTAAATAAATTAATCTTTCTTCACTCCAACCAGTAACACAGTAATCACAAACAAGCAATGGCTGTTGACATTTCTCAGAGAAACTTCTGTAAAAGCTAAAGTGTGTAAGTATACCAAAACAAATTAAGTACACCAGCTTGATAGGAGTTCAAAGTCATTACCCATACATTGCAGAAAAAGTAACTCCTATGGCCTCTACTTGCTTTAGGATGCAGAGGAACTTCAGTGCAGGTAACACAAGCTAATGCATCTAGGGAAAATCAGCGTAAGCCAGGCCTACGCAACGCTGAACACAGAACTGACAGTTACAACTCAGAAAAGCCATGCATGACAGACCTCCATAATCATCAGCTCAAACTGGGCCCACTGTCAAAAGCAGACAACAAGAAGTAGAAGGATACAGCCAATTGGACAGTCTGTCCCCGTGTGGCTCTGATCTTTGCACTGATGCAGAAAGAAAGGTCACTACAACAATGAAAGGAACAGAGGCTCATGAGGAGAGACCAACGGGACTGAGATTTCCATCTGGAGGTGAGAAGGGTGCAGATGACTGGAAGGATTACAGTCCAGATTAACAAAACCCATAAGGCAGTAAAATTGAATGTGCAGCTCTCACCATGCGTAGTTATTTGCCAGACCCTGTAACTTTAGAAGCGGGGGGCTCCTGTGTAAGCTGGCTGCAGACTGGGTTAGAGCAGATAAAAGAAAACTTCTTTTACCTTGTGAGCAGGGAAATCCCAGAGCCTGCTATCACCAGTGGGCTGTAGAGGCAGCCACGCTCAGCAGGTTCAAAGTGGGATCAGATAAATGCATGGAAAAGTGATCTGTAATGAGAAAATACAGGACCAGGCAGGGATGTAATGCAGCTGCAACAGCTGTGGCTTCTGGGAGAGTGCAGGAGGACTAGACCGTAAAACTGTCTAGGCTTGCAAGTCTTCCTCAGAGCTGCCTTTTCTATTTGCTCCCACAGAAGTCCAACTACTGGTCTGGATGGACCATTGGTCTGACCCGTCAGGGAATTTCTCATGTTATTTTTATTCCCACGCACAAATCTCTCTGCTTTAGTTGGATCCACAACCAAAAAGAAGATTCAGATTCAGAACTTCAGTTTGTGCACTGTCTCAATATTCACACACAGACACAGGATCCTGAATGGATGTTAACTTTCATTACACATACTTCTGAATTATTTTTCTCTTCCATTGAAATATTGGGAGCCAGCCAGCTGACTTCAGGAGACAACGCTCCTGACTGTTGTCAGATGCTGCACTGGAATACAATACCATCTGACAGACAAAGAAAACAATTCATAATGTGTTTACCATGAACATGCCAGAGGTTATCACCAGTGTTTGTTGTGTGTGGAAGACAAGCAAATACTCTCATACACAGTGAGCAGCTTGGGAAAGGGAAAAATAAAGTATTTGCAGAGTACTGTGCAGCCACTCCTCTGCAGGTGTGCATTTATGTGTGTAAAGCTTATTCTCAAAGTTATAAAAAGAGGATTTAAGAGAAATCATTAACCCATCATCAGAAAACCTGTCCTCTGCGTAAGTCCAAGGTTCTCCATCAATGTACAGACAGCATCTTTCCCTGCTAGAGTGAGAGGATACTAAAGTAACTTGGAGATGAGGGCTGTAAATACTAGAATCACTTCACAGCAGAAACTTAATTGCTTTACTCTGAAACTACTGTTTCCAGCAAGACCAGAAAACTTGGGAGATCATACCAGAATTAGAAAATGTCTGCATGCCAAGTCTGAGATTGAGCCACATACTTTTCCTTCCCCAAAAGACTATTTTGATAGCAGACTTGGTTCGGCTTATTTACAGGTTTGCAGGTCATTTTTTAACTTGTCAAAACATATGCCAGGCATCTGTGCAGCAGCCAGATAACTTATCATTTAAGTAATTTCTGAAAACAACATGCAGAAACATTTAATACAGATGATTATCACTTATACTTTGATTTTGGCTTCATACTACTATCTTTGCATCACTGTATTTAATTACACTCCACATTTCCTTCATGATTCATCGTTGCGTAACAAACTAGATAGCCACTTTATGGGTGTGTTGCAGGTTTGCACAATTAACTGAGTCTATTGGACTGGAAATGATGATTTGTATTAACTGAAAAGATCATGTGGCTGCATAGTTTGTGGGTGTTGGTTTATTAGAATGGAAAGTGCCAATTAGAGAAGGAGAAAACAAAGACAAGCTCATTATGTTTTAAAGAGAAGTACCTATGACTTCCTGGAAATGTTAAAGTTTATCTGAGATAGGATTCCCATTTGCTACATTACAAAGAAAATTATTTTCCCTGCGTTCACGATCACGTAGGAACGGCAAAGCGGAAGCACAGGCGACAGAGGGAGAACAAAATCCGCACTGATCCAGGAACAGGATGAGAGAGGAGTTTCCTGCAAAGGCCACCCCCACCGCCTCCTGACCCCGGCGAAGTCTGGGCCAGCTGCAGGCTGGGCTCATGGGCCACCCGAGTTGCCACGGGGACGGGCCGCTCGGCCCCAGTGTGTGAGGACACTCAGCACATCCCAGGAGGAAAAGACAATTTCCACAATTAAATGCTAGTTCCCAAACCTGCGCAGGAAGGGAGAGTGCGGTCTCAAGGTGACAGCAAATTCTGGGCTGGTGGACGCTGGGTTTGGCCGGGCCGCAGGCCCTCGCCACCCAGACCTCATCCCAGCGCTCTGCCCACGGAGCCACTTCCAGCCACACAACAGGAATACTTCTTTCCTCCACATATTTTAAACTCAACAGCAAATTCAGTTCAATCATACTTTACTCTTCACATCTACTTTCAACAGCTCTGTCTCATTAACACAAGTCTACGCTAAAAATATAAAACTCAAATGCCTCCGAACTGACTAAAGGCTATATACTTGACTATGGTACTCACACCATTTTGACTAACAATTAGAAAATTACGCTTATGACAGCACAAGCATCATATAACTTAAGTAGTTAAAATCAAAGATGTGCTAAAAACTCAAGTCATTTAGTTGCTCAGAAAAACTGACCATCATTCACCCCTCAAATCAAGTGTGAAATATTTCCCATTAATTTTCTGCAACTTAAAGACAAACTGCATAAATTAATTATCCCTTGTAAACTTCTTAAATTTGAACACAGAAGCAAATTAAATTCAGAGTATGAAAAAGTGCTTGATATATTTCAGTGTGGTATACTAAAGGAGGACAAAGTATCTCTTTAGTTTTCTTTTTCTGGAGAGGGGTGGAGCAGGGAAACACGCAGAATCAGGTTATTCCCTTAATGTACATTTTCATAATTCTATCCATGTTTAATGTGAGGCATGAAGACACTGAATAGCAGACCAAGACCCTCAAAAGGTCATGTTTCTCACTGCTAAAAGCAGATTATTATTCCTACAGTGTTAATAAATTCTGGTTCATATTGGAATCCTTTCCGCCCCCCCCCC
>NW_020799127.1:9065810-9073369 GCF_003259725.1 Athene cunicularia | reverse complement strand
CCCCCCCCTCCACTTCACAGCAGTGCCAATATACATAAAATACAAAGAGCACATCATGTAGAAGTGCTCTCATAAGAAAGTATGAAATCAAGTAGCTTATTCCAATGCAATTATGTTCAAAAGTATCTGTCTATCAGGATTTCTACTAACCGTCAACCCCAGTTTTGCTTTTCCCACCAACTTGCGACAGCTGGAAATACCAACAACTGCCACAAGGTTCGGAAGTACAAACCAAACACAGGAGTTTGCTTTGCAATATTTCTCAGTGCATTGAAACAAGAACTGCGTGGGCATTGGGAGCAAGCGGAATCTCATTTTCTGCCCAAATACATGAGGCTGGTGAATGAAGTTACCAAATCAAACACTTGGAAAAGAAGGGGGAGACAAGATCAGAGATAAAAGAAGATTGCAAAATGTTGTACAAAGTTTTTTGAGAATTCTTGTGATCACACCAGCTTTTTTCCCTTTCATATCTGGTTGCAGCCAATGCTGGTATGCACAAATTCAGTTAAAACCTGTCTTGTACACACAAATGCATATATACACATGTGTGATATATACATTTAAGAGTGAAAAGTTATTCTCACACCTCAAACCTGTGAGGTTTTTTCTCTAAACCTCACAAAGGTTATTGAGATCACATATATAGACACCACCATTTAAGAATACTTCTAAATAAATATTTTAAAATATCAGCTATTTAATTCCATGTGTAGACATAAGTAAGAGCTGAAATTCAGAGATGTAGTTTACTCTTTTTTCCAGCAAAATCATTAGGTCCTGTAGTGCTCAGCTTCTCAGAGAACAGGTGCTTTATTAGGAGGCACAAAGATGCACTCAGGTAAGCAAGTGCTAGGCTCTGGAATTAAAGATGTCTTTCATAAATAGATATTAAAAACATATGTCAGATTTTGACATGACAAATAATCCACTTTGTTGGGGTTGTCTGTAGCAAGGGATTAGTAGTGCAAATACAAGCACGCATCTCAAAATATAAGTGCTTGGCTGACTTACGTCCCCTTCCACATGCCCTATATAGGCAGACTCTGAAATATGAATAAAATTAACTTTACACTATTTGGGAATCAAGTTACTGAACTATTAATTTCTACAATGATGCACTTAGAACTGTTTCCAAATACCATTTCTATATATATAGCTTTTCAACTAAAATTACTGGTTCAGAATGAGAACCAGCTGAGCTTTACCCCCACTGTCCTTCCTGCTCAACCTGCTTCTTACCTCCCTGGCTCACCAAAGCCACACACTATTCCACCTTCAGATCTTGTAAAATCTGTGAAATCTTCCTCTGCTTTCAGAGGTCTCACAAATACCCACCTGATACATAATGCATCCCAAGCTTCCCTGGGTTATGTTTTTAATGGCATGCTATACTTCTAGGCTGATAGATTTGCACTAGTTTGTACAGATCATAAGCCACACCTTCTGATGATACTCCATTTAACAACTTTATCAAAAGCACAGACTATGGAATTGTCTTTAATAGGTAAAAAGGATAGAACAAGCCACTGGAAAAGGCACAAAGAAAACAAAGAGCTGACTGCTACTATTCTTTCCGATCTCAGAGAAGTCTACTGCCCAATTATGACTGTAAAAGACTAATGACTTCTAGGCTTGCCAATACAAAATACCCAACAGCTATAGGTGATGACAATATTTAGTTATTTTTCAAGAGTTCCTGTTTGGCCTTAAATGAGGGTCTGGCCACAGCAACCCACGCATCTCACGCTGGGCAATGCAATGGGGTGTGCCTGGCCATCAATTCAGTGGACACAGGGCCTCAGCAGCACATGCTGCAGTGCACCAGATCACCCAGGACTTCCACAGACAGCTTACCAGATCTAATTTATGTCCCTTACCTTAGTGACATTGACAGATTAATTAATAAAGTTCACCTCATGCAAGGGCCAGTTCAGAGGCCCCTGCATCAGATATGCTCCTTGTAATGGGCAAACCAGCGGAGATCTCTTGGAGCAGAGAGACATAAACCCTTCCCTGGCAGGGCTAAGAAACACACACAGAGCGTTTTGCAGTTTTCAAATGCAAGCTCACTCTGGCCGTTTATCGAAGCCAACATACAAGGTAGGGTATAACAGCCCAAGCTGAGCGCTGTGCCACTATTCAAGTATCTCCCAGTTGTTTTGAGGAACAGTCACCAGACACCTCTACCTGCAAAATACTCCATGAATGCATCCTATCGTTCATTTAGCTTCACCACAAAGACATCTACCTATGAAAGCACAACAAAAGAGAAAGAGCTTAATAGACAAAGGTAACAGAGTACAACACATTCTTGGGACGGATGAAAAGGAACCTCAGAGGTGCTGCAGACCCCAAACACTGCACGTGGGTAGATTCCAGGAGCTTCCCCTGAACTGTCATTATGCATAACAGGACACTTGGGTGAAACACTGTGCCTAAAGGGCATAAAAACACAGCTGAGCCAGTCAGCTGACAGCAAGCCCTCTGGCTCTGTAAGGAAGCAGATGAGATGCAACAGGGCAGTTAGACTAGGATTTGAGTCAGCCTCTCTGCTTCTGCTGATCTGCCCAGCATCCTGCAGTGGAATGTCTCTCAACACTTCTCTAAAAGTATCCAACCTAACAGATTAAGTGAGCTCTGGGTATTTCACCTCTTACTAGACTAAAACTTGACTTCCTGATGACCAGTTTACATGCCTGAGAGCAAGAATGAACTCAGCCTGGTACTGTATAACAATGCAGCAGGATGGACGTCACATTTCTGTAAGGCATTCAAATATTACCGAATGGATGGTAAAAACAAATGTGGCTGTGGCCATTTCTGGGAAACAAGTGTGAACAGCCAGCTATTTTTAATTTATCAAGTTCCATTCCAGTCTAAGCTGCTACAGAACCTGTGTCAATCTTTCTGTCCTTTTTTGATCTCTTCCCTCACTCAGCTTATGCTTATGTACTGAAAAAGCCTAAGCACATGATTACCCCATCCAGGCAACATGCCTTTGAAATGGCTTTTTAATCTAGACTCTCCACTCCCTGACAGACTGACTTTTGCAGTATGTCTGTACTTGCTGTCTAGACACTTGAATATGCTAACCTCTAATTTAGCCCTCCTTTACTGACCCATGAGTTTCCTCCCTTCTGTGGGTCTTCTGGCTAAACTGGAAATGCAACACACTCATTCTGCCCTATACCTGCCTGGTGTAACTGCATTCATACAACTCTGACCAGTGAAAGTAAGCACGTGTTCCTCATTCATAGCAAAGATGAATCCTGACACTGAAAAAGTTTTGTAGTGCTCTCCTCATGCTGTTCTCTTCTCAGCTGTCTCCAAACTTAAAGAACAGTACAGTCCTTTCCTGGAAGGATTCAGGACACATCTGCAGAGACAAGGTCCTGAGCTGAATCTCGTAAGCAGAATTAAGGGTAGGCAGAAAAATATGGAACTGTCCTACTGAAATATGAAAGAGATAGCAAAATACAGATGGATCCTGACAGCAGCCAAAACGCCTCAAATCCCAAGGTCCACCTAACCCAATATTGCCCTAGCATGTGCAAAAAAGGAAACAAGAGATGTTTAGGGCAGTAGGAAACATCTGCTCCCAATTCCCAGCAGTCTGATACAAGGCACTTTCTCTACAGCCTTAATGGATTTTTCTTTCATCAGGCTCTCTGTACCTAGTTTTTGAAGCCATGTAAAGCTTCTGGCATTTGCAGCATTCAGTAAGAGATGTAATCAAGGTACACAGGAGAGTTCACAAAAGCCACGCTGTACTTCCACTTTAGATAGTATGTTTGCATCACAAACCACTTCCATATGCCTGAAGCATAAAAGATTTGCTATCTGTGTCAGTTTCTGCAGATGACTTAAGAAGCAATTTAGCGTTATCCAATTGCTTTAAAGTCTTGTACAGGGTGAATTCATACATCTGAGCAATGCACCCCCCAATGCGTAAGGGGCTGACTTTCAGTGACAGTACGGTACTGTTACCTTTGCAAGACCAGAGTTACGCTCAAACTCATTGTCTCTGCCCCTTCCTTGCACACCTACACATCTTTCTCTATCCTGCAATAAGTACCACAGTACACGGTGCAGCATCCCCCATGCAGCGAGAAGAGAAGAAGCATAAAGTTTAACTGCTTGTAATTTGGGCAATATGATTTTTCCACTCATGTACCAGCACATGCGTTGACCACTGCAGCACCACAGTCTCCAACTTGCTATCGGTTCAGTGAGACACAGCAATTCTAACGGTGTCCTATAGTATTGTTCTCTCTCTCGAATTAACAGATGCTCAGGTTGCCTTCCCTCACTTCAGGGTGATAGATCTTCAAAACTTTGGTAACTAAGAATTTTATTATCTTCGTACTTTGTTTACATCGCCATAATGCACTACCACATAGCCTCGTTAACCTCAGTCTTCATATGTAGATCAACTCTGTCACACTACCACAAAACAGAACAGAAGATAAGGACCTGAATAAGACCTATGAAACTCTGTAACGATCGCATGCAGTTTAAAGTTCTACTGTGCACATCTTGATTCTGCTTGAGGTATGGCTGTGATTTTTAAGAAAGAGATGAGTGACATGACAACTCGTTCATTTTAGAAGTCAGTAACCAAGGCCAGTGTATTGAATTTTAATTTAACAAATAATGATAGAATTTAGGGCTTCGCACGATGGAAAGATCTATTCAAAGATTACCTTCTGCACTGTTTTTTGCTAGGTTTGCTTTTCCGAAGCAAACCCTTACTAAAGGGTGGTTCATAAAGGCTACATCTGAAATAACTAAAGTGTCAGATGGTCTCGCTTCTGCAGAAGGAACTCTGGATGTGCTGAAGAAGTTCACAAAACTAGTCATGCAAAAACTAGCACCACAGCATCCAACTTACACTTTGTTTTCCTTTCTTCAGAAAAGCTTTTCCTCTCTGATGACTTACCACAATTACCTTTTCTAGTCATTAACAAGGCAGAAAAGGGTGTTTAAGCTACTCATTCCCTTTCAGGTAACTAGACTGGAGGCACACTTACCATAAAACATGAAAAAATAAAACCCCAAGCTTCCTGCTCAAGAGCACCTGCCACAAATAAGTAGGATTAAGCAATAATACAGCAGCAGCTACTGTAAAAGAAAGTTATTGTTTACAGAAGTTGGCTCACCAAAAAAATCATGACAATCTACAGAATGACCATACAAGAGCCATATCTGATATTCTGTTTTAAAAATATATATCTATTACTTCCCATGTTAGTCTTTCAATAAGAAATTTTACTTTCATAATTTTCTAACTTCCTAAAGAGATTTTGCCTTTTCCTTCTCCAGGTGCTGCTTACATTTATGCCTTTCTCCTCTCAAGACAAACAGAAACAGCAACCAAAAATTTCAAGTGCTGAAAAGGGGAAATATCAAGGCAACTGAGATAATTGAAGAGGCATACGCTACAAAGCAAACTACAAATAGGATAACTCTGATCAAAGAACATCCAGTATCACAGGGTGATACAGAACAAAAGGAACATCATGAGTGAAAGTCCATGGTATTATTTTTTCACAGAATTCAGACATTTCATTTATTAGATACAGACAAGTCTACTACCTGGATCCAAAACAGGGTACAAAAGAGCTGGTTTTTTAGCAGACATTATTGACCAGTATTAACCAACCAGGATGTCCAAGATTACTTAGAAGTTAGTCTTTAAGGCAATTAGCAAATTTCAAAGAGTGGTTTATACATGCCTACAGAACTGTGAGATGGTTTAAGAGTCCTGAAACAACTTCATATTGCAAAGAATGCAGAGAAATGAGAATGTAACTATTGGTACAGAATTCAATATCCTCTGTGCACTAGTCAGCATAGAAACTATCACAAGTGTCACCATTACTTACCATTTTTATTCAGTAGGACAATCAGAAATGTAAGGCAGTGGGGTTTTAGTGAACAAAGGTCATAGGTAAAGTCATTTAACAGTAAGAGATGAAAATTTCATACCATTACGTGCACATGAACCAACTCCTAAGTTATCTGACAGAGTAAAACCAGGCCTGCTGATAGAAGTACAGAGGCCATAGTGTAACATCCGCAGGGAAACCCAGAATGACCTTCTCCTGGACCAAAGACTCTCAGGCACAAACAAGTTAAAAAGCCAAACATCTCTTATTCCTCGTGTTCCACCATGGAGGCACTGCAGGAGTCTGTCCTACCGAAGTCACATCAACGCTCTGAAACACCTTTTAAAAACAACTTTGTCCTTTGTGTCCAGTCGTAATAACATTTGGGGCTATCTGCGCCATCAGCAAGTGCGTACATCAACATACCACAATTTTTTAATTTTTTTTTTAAAAAAGACTGCTTTCTCCTTGACACATATATGCAAGCAGAACAATGTAAACTTAAAATAACTCATGTTGCATGCACAGTTCATCCACAGAAACAATTAGCTGCAGTCTTCAAGTCCAGAGCAACAGAGGTACAGCAAAGCATTTGGAGCACGTGCAGTTCAGCACAAGCCACGATCACTAGTTGTTACCCCAAGCACATGTCCAGAACACAACACAGTGCAGTCTCACCGTTAACACCATGTACCCTAATTCATCAGAACCACAGAACCTCACTTATCTGCTTTCCTTTCTTTTAACTTCCATCCCCCTTATATTCTTTTCACTTTCATCTACATAACATATTCAGCTATCTTCAGAAGTCCTCTTCATCATTTCTCACATCCAAGAAAAAAAAAACCCTCACCAAAATTCTCTCCTAGTTTGCATTCCTCCTCATTCTTCTCCCATCACTTTCCTTTGTATAGCAACACAAATTGATTTTAAGATACAAATGTGCATTAGAGGACCTTACTGTTCCTAAGAACAAGGGCAGATGTGGGGGACTTACACCAGAGGTCAGCAGAAACCCCAAGAGAGAAAGCAAAGTCAACTGCAGACATGCACCACATTGTGCAATGAAATCAAGCATTCTTCCTTCTTTGCAATATTAATAACTATTCCAGCCTAAAGCGTAGAGCGGACACATTTTGTTATTCCTATTGTTAGCCACTGTCAGTGCTGGGAGTTCTAGAGTCGCCCACAGGTGTTTCTTTGTCCAACAAAAAAGATTGTCCTGTACAGCAAAACTGATCAAAAACCAGGGTCGCATTGTTTAAGCCGCAATAAGCAGTATCACTGGCAAAGGCCTACAAAAGTCTTTACATTCAGCTTTCAGGGAGAAACCTGTCTTACCATCAGAAATGCTAAGTCTAGACACAAGCCACCCTGTCAAATCTGTGATAATCCACATGGGATTAGTTACTCAAAATGGCCAAGAAATCATTACACGTGCAGATGGATTTACTTCAAGCCAGAGTTCAGGAAAACGGACGTTCCGAGTAGCAACTCCTACAACGGTGAGCGCGGCGCTGGTTTGTTCCCTCCGGCGATACCGGCGGACAAACGTCGCCGGTGGCCGCAGCGGACCCGTTCGCCGAGGGCGCGGGGCAAAGCCCGGCCCCACCTCGCGGCCCGCGCGGGAGACACAGCGCCCCCTTGCGGCGGCGGGGAGCAACGCCC